>NC_141764.1:74189628-74489628 GCF_982258835.1 Parasteatoda tepidariorum
AGTTTGAATGAGCGATTTAATGTTTGTTTAGAACATTTTTTTTTAAGTCCTAACACCGTGCAGCGATGTCAACCCCTCTGAGCAAGTGCTCACCTATATTTTGAAAAAAATTACTATTTGCGTATCGCACAGAACGCAATGCGAAACGTTGATGTCGATCCTCACTCGAAACCCAACTTTATTACAATATGCCCAACTACGATTGGTGTTTTCACTATTTAGCACACTAGTTCATTTTTTTTTTTTTTCATAGTCACAGATAGTCAAAATTTATAGAAATTATCAAACACAAAGTACAGTTAGAAAATTTTAATTTTTAAATTTTTTTTTCTTCATTTAATTGAAATATGTTGGATAAAAAAAATCTGGTAGTTAGATTGTTTGAGCATTAAGAATAAAACAAACTTTAAATATATTTATATAAACGTTTGTAATTTAAATGGATTTGCTAAGTAATACACGAAATGCTCAAAAAACAGCAACCTTGCTTTCAATGCTCAAGTAATTTTTAAAAAAAGTCAGTTTCTCAGTTCTTTCAGTTTCTTTAATAGGAAATAGACAAGTGCGAGAATAAATTAGCAATGCCAGAATTATGATAGACTTAGAATGATGCAAGTTTACAACACAGTGGCAGCCTAACTTTAAAAAAATACAACTTTTCCAACTAGTTTAAAACCTAATTCTAGAGACTGATGAAAACTAAGTAAATTCTATAGGTGTAGTCAGCTGCCTACTTTTATGCAATACAGAGGAACACAAAGAAGTTATAGGTTAAAAGGTTGTCTTACTCTACAATGATTTTAGACAAGAGTTACATATATAATTAAAAGGTTCAAGGCCTAACTGTTTCTAGCAACTATAAAAACTTAATTTAAAAACCTATTCAAAATGTGCAAAAATGAGAATCTGAACTTAAATTTACATATTGGATCATACATATTCATGAGGCTAGAATTGGTGATTAAATTCCAGTTACAATGTATTATTCTCAACGGCAATATCCAACTTCTTTCATCAACTAGCTTATTTTCTTGTTTTATTTCAACTTTATATATTTTCTCTGATTTTGATTCCCATGCCTTATGCTATGATAGTTTTTAACAAATATCCATAGTTATTTATTTAAATAGGATTTTGAAAGCATCCCTTAATTGCTTTTGTCAATTCAGACAGTCATCCCCTACCCCCAATCATTTTAAAATACAAAAATTTATACTAAATGAGAATTGTAACCTTGGCATTAATATCTAGCAAAATCAAGAGTTTCCGACTCCTTCTCGGCGAAGTATTTTACAATTTTTAACGAGCACTACCCTCTATAAATTCATGTTGAAAAGTGCTTTGATACTCTTCTTAATGACACCTGACCATCAATTTTGTATTTTCTTAATTTGCACAATACCATTCAACAGCATATGGAGAGCCTTTTTATTTTCTTTTATATTATCTGCCTTATCTTCAACTTAATTTTAGCTGAAGTAGAAGCAGTCGATAGTGAAAAAAATCGGAGCTTGGATGATAAATACTTCTTTCTCATAAACTAAATTTCCAGCTGGATCTTTTCTTCATAAATTTTTACTTTTTATACCTATATCTTTTACTTAAACAATCATAGTATACATCTTATTTAAGGTGTTTTATAAAAGTCATTGAGTCAAGAAAAAAGATAAATTTTTTTTTAACTTGATTTAATTAACATAATCGATACAATGTAAAATCTCAAAGATCTCAATATTTATTTGATCAAGGAACAATAACATCAATGGTAAATGTAAAAATCCACCTATCCAGACATACGTGTTTTCTCAATATAATAAAAAATCACAGCTAGGAAGTATTCATATATAACATTAAGCTACTATTATACAAAAAAAATAATAACCACTCAGCATGAAAAGCGTGGTAAATCAAAAACACACTCAGCACCTTAACATCACCCAATCTTAAAACATGCATTAGAAGTTGTTCAAAATCTTTCCAGAGAGCTCATTTGGTGGTTCTTTAGCAAGGAGGAAACACATTTTGATCGTCCACTATAAATTCAACAAAAACATAATCTGGAAAGACGTTGAAATTCGTGAGAAACAAATCATGCTGGTGGTGTTCAATATACAACCACGATTTTCTTTTAAAAGAATCTCAATGTTTCGTAAATATTTCTTGAAATTCGTCCATACATAATTGTAGCATCTTTGGGAATATTTTTTGATCAAAAAATCACTAACTCTAAAATCACTTTTGCAACTGACTAGAATAATGTAACTTTGGAACAATAGATATTACACTTACTTGCCCAAAAGTAACGCAAGTGACAAATTTTTGGTAAAATTAAGAACAAATACAAATATAGGTACAATTTAAGCTCTTACAAATAAGTACAAACCAGTGTTCTTACATGACAAAGTATAATTTTTTAAACAGAAAGAAAATGGGATATTGCAGAGTAATACAAACTAAAACAAATTTGTAAAAACATAAAAACGTTTAGACTATAAGCAGAGAAAGCTTTTAAACTAAAAGGGCAACTATTTAAATTAGGTGATGAAAAGCAAAATTCTTTAGAAAAACACTTTACAGAAATAGTAAGGCACTAAAAAATTGCAAATTATGCTATAAACTTAACTTTAAAAAAAAAAAAAAACAGTTCAATTTGTTCTTTACATTCAAACTGAAAATAAAAAAATTTTTAAGAAAGAAATTCTTTAAAAAAAATTAAAATTGACCAAAACTCTTATTTTGGCTGATGTTTATCATAAAGCAGGGGTGACCAAACTGTGATCCCATATGAGAATAAACACAATGTTTCTCTTCAGTTTTTATGGACTTAATTTTCTTCTTCCAGATTATGGCTTAAACCTCGTCAAAGAAAAGACTCGGCAACCCCTCAAAAGTTGTGTTATTAATAAAGATTACATCATTAACAATGCTTTACCCTAACTTTACTAATTGAGGATACTAGATAAATATGTAGTTTAAAAAGTATATATTTGTACTAAAGTTACAGATAAAAATTATATATAAACATGCATCTGTAAGGAAAACAGAGCTGGGGATGAAAAAGGTAGGCCACCCCTGCCATAAAATATCTACTATTAATTTTAAAAAATCTAAATATTATATTATACACATTGCTTTTTGTATTAATGTGCATGAAATCAAAAAAAAACTTGCCATTTATTCTTTTGAAAATTGGTAAATTAAGTTCTTTCAATTTTTCAGATAAATATGGTTTATAATATGAGTGAGATTTGACAAAAATATATGTAAATTGCTTTAAAACATGTTATATCATTAAAACAAAAACAAAAAAAATTATACACATGATATACCACTAAAAAAGTCCTGCATGACATACCATTAAAAAAAAGTAGCACAAAAGATATACCCTAAGTATATATGCTAACACAACAGAACACATGACATGTCATAAAAGAATACTATAAGTGACCAAACCACCTTATAGGTTGACAATGTCAATTGTATAGTAAGAGAATTGGACCCAGTAAGGGATATCTAGATAAAACTTCTGACAAAGAATATAACAATCCAATTAAACTATGCAAATATGCATAAAAACAAATTTAAGTGGGTTGAACTAATTGTCAAATTAATAAAAGTATGATAGATGGAAAATAAATGCAGAATCATATAAAATTAATGTGACTGAGCAATTCTCAAAACTCTGGTTTATGGGGAATGTGATCTTTTCTCTGCATATGAAAAACATCATGCATTCCTACCAAATCCTCGAATTTATTCAAACCCGAAATTAAATCAAGTGGCCACAAATGAATTTATACAGTAGGATCCGTATGTAATGTGGAGTTTGGAAAACAGAAAAATGCACATAAAATCTGGTTGCTAAGTAAATCTCAGTTTAGATGTTAGTACAAAAAAAATTTTGTTGAAAAAAACACTTCTGTGAATTTCACTTAATTTTTATTGTAAAGTTTGTTTAGCTTTTCAAAATTATGCTTTATTTCATTTTCATTTTAAAAACTTATAGCAAAAGAAATTTTATTGTATGTTTTTTACATAGCTTCGAGAAATTAACACTTCAGAGCACATCGCTATCTCAAGTAAAGTTTAATTCGTTGAAATTATGAATTAGTAGTATTATAGTAAATGAGTATAGGAATCAGTAATCGATAGTATACTGTGAACTTATTTAATTTTTTATTATTCCCGATATATTCACTGCTTCCAAAATAATTTGTTTAATATGGGAAAAAGTGAAAAAATTGATTGCTCAAAGATTCTATGAGAAACAGTCTGTAAGAATCAATTTTCCTCGTTAAATCCTCAATCTCGTTTAGTGCTGAATCGTCATAAGTGAATCCTACTGTATTATAACTTCAAAAATATCTGCATCACTAGTTTTGTTTGGAATGAAACGGATCTTGTTTCGTTTCTCTCTTTCTCTCTCTTTTAACCCAACCGCTCACAACAACATGCTCAAAACGAGAAGCCTGTATATTTCACTTCATGTGAACATTCTTCTCTCTCATAACTAATCAAACAACAGTCATGACCAGTAAAAATCATGAAATCCTGCTCCAAACAAATGTAGGAAAATGAAGACCAAATTTAAGCCTACGGGACAAAGGTTTTGAACAAAGATTCCAAGATAAGTAACATTTAATTAAAAGGGGTGTATGTCTGGATAGGGGCAAAATTAGGCCTCAACTGGGCGCTTTGGCAAAGAGGGCGTAAGTGAGATCGTAGTTCTTGAAGTGGGAGAACTGCAACTCCTTGCGGCAGAAACCACGGAAATCCATTCGGTGATAAAGACCTGGAGCAATGGCAGCAACAGACAACTGGAAAAAAATTTTACATTTATAACTACATGTGGTACTTCAAAAAAAGTGTGAATAGAAATATTAAATAAAATGGAAATGTTAACAGGTTATCTTAAAGAAAAGTACTACTTAAAAAAAAAAATACTAAATTTTTTGTAGTTCTTTCTTAAAAGCAATAAAAAGAAATAAAATAAACATTAACAAGCTATTTTCAACATTAGACTAGGTGAAAAAATCACCAGTAAAAACAAATATTAGACACGAAGAACCACGCTAACTCTTTTAGAAAAGAAATCAAAATTTTATAACTTTAAAAATAAAACTGTATGATCTTGATTATTTAAAATAATTAGGATGGGATCTATGTCAGATAATCTAAATTTTCAGATTATAGAAGTTACTTTGCTTCATAATTTTTATCAATGAACTTTGAAAATAGATAATTTCATTTTTTATAAATTAATGGTATATATAAAGTATTTAAATTTAACATTAATAAGACAATTGATTGTCTTTTTGACAAACACGTATGAAGACACTTTATAATATTCAAATTCATCTGCGCTAATTACAATTTTAAAGAAAATGTTAAAAATCCAACATGTATAAGCGACTTTCAAAACTAGCAAAATAATGGTTGTCAAAAAGAACTACAAGAACTGCTGTAATTCTTTAAAGAAAAAAATCAAAAAGTGTAACTTGAAAATAAACTACAAAAAGCATATTATAACATTATGCTTAAATCTAGATAGTTAACAAATTGGTTTAACCCTTTGCTTACAGCGCTGGCATGGTGAAGCCTGTTATTTCGGTCCACTTGTCAGACCAGCCATAAGCAAAAAGTTAAAGATGTACTAAAATAAACCACTGAAATTATACAATAGACAAAAAAAAAATCAAAAATACTAGTTAAAACTACAATGCATTTATTTCCTTTACATTAACCCATTTAATTTTTAGTTTTGCAATTTTGAACTTTTTAGTATAATTTTTTTTTTATAAAAAGATAATACTAATGCAGTATTTAAAATTATTGATGGTTCAAAACCACTATATCCCTCATTGGACCACTATAAAATAATCACTGGTCTGACCATGACTGCCATTGATTAATATTTGAACAACAGCAAATTCATTTGATAGGAAATAGTATGCTAAAGATTAAAAAGTAATGGGATAATTAGATTCTGCAACATATTTTAGTTCATTCTTTTCTTCTTGAGGTCTATGTTTATCACAGCATTATTTAATTTTAAAATATAAAATGCAAATTAAAGAATGGGAGCATGTTCTTCAAAAAAAAGAAAAATTAAGGCATGATACATTGAATAAAGAAAAAGATATCCAATATGAGAAAAATAAGTTAACTTGTGTATTTCAGAATCAATGGCTGACAAATTACGAGTGGCTTAAATTTGAAGCGGAAAATAACATTTGTGGCACAATATGCATTATTATTTAATATTGATGTTTATTTTTCTGAATTTTATTTGTATAAGTTGCAATTTCGAGCATTTACATTTTTATATAAGGGCAATTCCATATGTGACGGAATGACAGTTTGACTTGCAAAATAACAATTAATTGAAGTTTCTATGTATCTAATTTCAAATAAAATAAAAAAATTCTCATGCATATCATTATTATTGGCATAATGCACTTCATAAACTAAAAAAGCAGGATTTTCTATCTTTTTTACTTTTAATTTTACGAACTTTTTATTTGCGTGACGGAATGACATTTTGGCAACCAAGCTTTTGGCATGCCGCTTAGAACTGGTAGTTTCTGCGAATTTTGCAGCTATTATTTTTCTGAACTATTTTATACTTTTAGTATAATGTGTAAGCAATGTAAAATGTGAATTTGGAAAATTAACCTCAGGTTGGCTAGCAGTTATTAACATCTATTTGCTGTGACGGAATGACAAAAAGTTTAGTAGAAGAAAGCCTTCATTTAAAAAATATTTTATTAATATGTAAATGATAAACAGAATGTAACAGATAAACAGGATTAATATTTATGTAAGAATTAGTAAAAATTTCAACATTTTGAAAATTAGGTTGTCTCTGAAGAGGTTTTATATCTAACTTGCCAATGTCACATCTTATCTTATTAGTAAATTAATTAGTAAAAATTTAGTAAAAATTTATTATTTTTATTACATTTATTACAATTAGTATATATACATTTATTACAATTTATTACAATTAGTAAAAATTTCAACATTTTGAAAATTAGGTTGTCTCTGAAGAGGTTTTATATCTAACTTGCCAATGTCACATCTTATCTTCGTTCTCAGGAAATTTATGCATTATTAAGACATGTGACGGAATGACGTAAAAGAAGTTACTTTTATTTTATATACTAAACTTAAAATGTTTACATTTAGTTCTATATGCATATTTTTATCAAAATATTGCAAAAGAAAGATACATTTCTTTCATTTTGAAAGTATTTTTCAAGAAAACAATTTGAGCACAAATGTGAACAATTCACTTGTCAACCATGCGATTACTTTAGAATGCTGTCAGATTCAAAAAATTTAAAATTATCAAAAATGAAACGGCAATATGTAGACTTTGGCTATTTTTGAATATATTTTTAAAATTAAAATAAGCAATTCATAAAAAAAAATTTCACTTAAATTTGACACTTCCGTGTTATTGCCCTAAAACCAATTTAGTATTTTATTCAATTGTTAAATCAATTTTATTTTAATTTATCAAATTTAATTCAAATCAAACTAATAAATGTGATATTAAGAAGCACAAAAATCATTTTAAGTGAAATACTAATATACTGAATATTAGATTTTATGTGGATCAGTGATATTTTTAGACCAATACATAATGATGCTTATTGAAAAGAAGGACGAGTTACATTTTTCTATAATTTCTAATGATGTTAATGCATTTAATTTTTTCACGAAATATTAAAATCTGCCACAAAAATAAAGAGCATTTAATATTTTTTATCAAAAATATTTTCACTTCAGTAAAGATTAAATCAGCAAAAAGTAAAAATAATTAATGTAAAAAAAAGAAATATTAAGGCAATTCTTGAAAAATGGAATTCATCTATTGGAATTTAAATATATATATATATATATTTAGAGTAATACCAAATATAAAACTATAATTAAACACTAAAAACAAATCTTACGCCTTTAACACTAAAAACAATTGTAGACTCCAAATTGAGCTCAGGGCACAATCTATTTACTTTCTTACACAATAAACCAGTTTTCCCACATGTTATTCAAACTGTGGAAATGTGTTGGGCAAGGAACTTATTTTACAAATCCGAACAAGTAACAAAACAATTAAAAGGTTAAACGTATTACTATTATGAGTAAATTTCACAAAAAGGTAGCAATATACAAAATATTAAAGTACAAAGCCTAAATTTTATAAAACTTTTAATAATAAAGAAATACAAATACATACTTTGTTTGCAAACAGAGTCATTATGAACTTTCCAGGGCAGAATGTTTTCAATAAACGAGCAATTAAATCAGAATAGGACTCCTGCAGAAAAATTTTCAAACATTATAATTTTATGTAAATTATAAAATAGATAACATATCAATATAAAATTTATCAATTTAAAATCATCCTTTAGATATAATACTATAAGCAGTTTTTGTAAAAATTCTACAATTTTGTAAGTTTCCTTATGCTAATTTATCAATTTTACAATTAATATAATTAAACATATAAGTTTTATAATATTGATTTAGGAATTTTAGATTAATCAAACTATCACAAAAGGAAGAAAAAAATCTCTCGTTATAAAGAGGCCTCTTGTTGTATAATTTTATTGAGAACAAAATTTGGTGGTTGAGAGCAGCCACACAACTACGAAGATTTAAATAATAAAACAGTGTCTTAAGTTAATTCATGCACACAAAATTATAGAAGAGACAATTTCTACATTCACATATAACTGATTTTTATATTAAAAGTGCTTTTGTTATTAATAATTTATTCAGAAACTGAAAAGTATAATACTTTCACAAACATGCAATTAATATAATTTTCCATATTAAGAATTGTATATACAATAGAAAATATTATACCATTAGAATTCATTATGCAGCAGTAGTCTGCAAATTATACAAATTTCGCATCAAAAATTTACTTATATTTTTAAAACCTCAAACATCTTATATTAAACATCTACAAAAAACATAGATACAAAAATTTCTTTCACTTTAATTTAAGTTGATTAACTTTAGCTGTATTAAATTATTTTATGTCTGATATTTATTAATTTTGAGAGCCATGAAAGGAATAATAATTAAAATAGTTTTAATTATTCCTTAGCTAATTAAAAGCCATAAAAAGTAAGTGGCTAATTTTAATAATTATATCAAAATGTTTTGGATTTTTTTTACAAAAAAAACATTAAATACTTATTTTACATTCTCAGGTAATTTAACAGTTTGATCTAAATAAAATAGCTCTCCTTGTCTAAAATATAAAGCTTTTGGATAAAATTATTTTTAAAACAATATTGAAATAACAATTTAAAATGCACAAACAAAACCTATGACGCATTGCTCGTCCTTATTGTATTGAATACTGAATCTAAAAAGAGTCTGAATTTTGATCTCATACTGTCCTCAAGGGATAAGTTAATTATTAAAAACTACACATTACCTGTCAACATTTAAAAATGAATAAAAATCAAAACATCTTTAGTGATTAAATACTTGTGCTTTTTTCTTAAACATCATACTTCCAATTGAAAAAATATTTCTTTAATTAATTAGAATAATAAAAATTTTCACAAAAATAGGAAAATATGTAACTTTTACATTGGTTCAGGAGCTAGAGCATCAATTAAGAAATACCCCTCAAAAATATAAAGTAAAAACCTATGTAATTATCAAACATGCAAATCCAAATTCACCTAACATTATGAGAAACACACACTTTTATTGAAGGATAATTATTTTATTTTATTAAAAATTAATGGCAACTATTTTCGGAATGAGAAAAAACTTGATCATATATTTTTAGGGGATAAAAAGAAGCGACCACATCTTACCTGAGGGTAATTAGTTTCAAAGCTCACATATGAATATTTTGGTTCTGGAGTAATATGTATAGTGACATAATAGCCCTGAAAATAAAAACACATTAATGTCAAAAAACCTAAATCAAATACTATATTATAATTTATCTGAACTAATGAAATAACTAATGAAAATGCTGACAAGTATAAAGATTTATTCTAGTTTAGAAAATATAAAATTAAAATAAGATGTTCAACACTTGATTGTCATCTTAATTGAACACTTTTGTTACAATTATAAAAATAATTATGAAAGAACTGTAATAAATTAGAATTATTTATTATACTTTATATTTTAGTATGGTTATATAAATGCAAGTCCCTGGTTCAATCCTGGGGCCGGGCAAGGTTGATTCAGCCTTTCATCCCTTCAGTGGGTCGATAAATTAGTACCAAGCCTGCTTGGGAACTAAACACTGGGGGTTCCGCGTTCGGCTGACCACCTGACCGGAACATCTGCTCTTGCACACCAGAGCCCAAGGTCAAGAAAACTGAGATGGGCACAGTAGGCCTTGGCCCTCTATGGGCTGTTGCGCCACTGAGTTTAGTTTTATATAAATGCAAGATTACAATTAACTGTAATTTGAATGCAAAACTTCTTAAATATTTAAAATACATAAAAAAAAGAAACTTCTACATTATTATCTTGTTTATTCAATGTTAGTAAAAAATAGGGATAGTAAAAAATGTTAGTAAAAAATAGGGGTACTTAGAGAAAAAATAGGGAAGAATATGTTTAAAAATATTAACTTCATAGCTTATAAAAAAAAATACAAAACATAAAAAAATATTACACCACTTCTTCTATCATTTATTTTCACAAAATGATTATACTATTAAAAAAAGATTTAAATTGCACTTTACATCACTTAAATTGCACTTTACTTATCAATTCAACAATTTTCATGTCTAAAATTTTACATTTAAATGCAGAGACAAATTTAGAGATAGACTTCTGTAAATTAGGGTAATAATGTGTATACAAATAATAAGCATGGTTAATTTGCAATTAATTACAAACATCAATTAAAACTTTTTTTTATAAAATTTAATATAACATTGAAAATCAAAATATATATTACAATGTAATTAGAATTACCCCTTTGAATAATCCATTCATTGAATATCCACATGGCTCAAACAGATAATCATCAATCATGATTCCTGGAAAAAGCTTATCAATGCCAGACTTCATAGTTGCTTCTTTGGCATTAGAACAAACTTCTCTGGTGAAAATCTTCATAATTTTGGGATCCAATTCTTGCATCATCACGTATTTAGTTAAGGAAAACTCAAATCATAAAAGAATGAATAAATATTTTTTATACAATACCTATTTCTCTGACTTAATATTAAAAAAATAATAAGCTTAAGTTTAAATGAACCATAACAAGAACAAAAAAGTTTTTTAAAAGATCGTCATAATAGATCATAAAAAAAAAAGACGTTTTAATGCTGAATAAAGCAATATTTTGCAAACAAAAAATTTTTAAAGTTAAAAACAATCAAGGAATTTTTGTAAAAAATTTGACTTAAAAGGTAAATTAAAAATCAATGGTTAGCACTTACGTGATTAATAACAAAAAAAAACTTTAAAAATTGAAACAATTGACAAAGCTTTGAAAAATAGCTTTTTATTCAAAATTTTCTGATTATACACAAAAAGCAAAATTTTATAAGATGCTATTTTTTTGTATCAAAATTCCATTTATTAATTACATACATAAATTTAGCATTATGTTGATTGGATTGTAAACACATTTTGAATTTTTAAAAAAATTTTACTCCTAATTACGAAATTTGATCTAAAATTAACTGAGCGCAAAGCTTCCCCACAACCTAAGTCACATTAAGTCTTAGACTATAGCAAAACAATCTAACCATAGAAGGTACGATTTTTAATTTTATTTTATTGTATTGTTAATTTTTAACATATTTTATGCATTTAACACTTGATAAGTTATAATATTAAAAAAAAACATACATTACAACATTACTTGAAAGCGAAGCAGACTCAACACTTTTCTCCATAATGGTTCAATTAAAAAAAAAAGTTAATAAATCCCAGTTCTGTTTAAATTAACTTATTCTAAAAATTACATTTGATATAGAAATTCAGACAGTAAAAAAAAATTAAATCTTTAAATTGATCACATAAAAATAAACAATGAATCAGAAAACTACATAAAATCATTTTGATTTATATTTTAAAAATGGAACTCATTTTTAAAGTGAAGGTTTCAAAGTTGCTATACCTTTAAAAATATTCTACAAACGTTTTGTAAGAATTTTCTATTTTCAAAAACATTTCAAAATTTGAAAGAAAAAAAATTTTGTTTAAAATTGCGCAAGATATAGGCATTTAAAGTAGTTCTTTTATACTATGTATATGTGTAAAAAATTTTTAAAAAAAAATTTATTCATAATTTTGCAGTGTATTATATTTAGTAACTAATAAAAACAGTCCAATTTGAATATCTTGAAAATTTAATAATTTTCCAAGCAGTGTTAGTACATTTCAAAAAAAAACTTTTAAAAAACACTTTCTCAATTTTCAAGATCAGACTTTTTCATAAACTATCAAATACGACTTACTTACGTGCATGTGCTATATGAAATAACTACTTTAAATGCTCATATCCTGCAAAATTTTAATTAGTTTATCAATTAATTTTCTAAAACTTAAATTATTGAAGCGATAAAAATATAATTTGAAAAAAAAATTAACTTTTTTGCAAAAGGGCTAGATAATAGTAATTCAAATCTTCACATTTAATTTTCATTCTTCTCATTGTGCAAAAGAGATAACAGGAGAGAAAAAGCACAGAAGGAAAAATATTTTCATATAAAGTTATAGAAAGGATATTTCTAATGTTTGATCCGGAACTTGAACGCCTATAAAATCTTCAAGTGGATTGAGAGTATATAAGTACCTAAAAAAAGATATATAATAATTAATAGAAATATAAGATGTACATAAAAGGTACAATTATTATAAGTTATATATATATAGCTTTAAAACTAATCATTCAAATCATTCAAGATTATTCGAATCTGAAGGAACTGAAGAAAAACTTACTCATCGGAAAGTTCAACTTACCATTAGTTTTTTTTTTTTTTTTTTTGCTTTTTAGAGTACAATTGAGATACTACAGTTAAAACTAGATTATTGACTAAATAAAGAATTTGTAAACTACTGAAATGCATTTTTAAAATTAACTGAATGTAACGTTACAAAAGAAGACAAAATAGAACAAAAGAATAAAAAATATAATACAACTTCATGAAGTTCCAAAGAACTAAGCAAAAGACTTTTGAAAAAATGCACCAAAGAAGAACCACTTACGATTTGTCAAATTGACCATCTTGAAAGTTGGCCCTTATTATAAAGAACCGAATTCATCCTACACAATAAAAGGGAACAACTACCTCATAAATTGAGCCCTTGTATCTTGATTACTGATATAAGTCAAATTTGTTTAGGAGTGTTAATGATCATTATTCTAAAAATAATTCTAACCCTTCATAAATATATAAGAATAAAAACTTTATCATCAAGACATCTTCCATATCACATGATAAGCACACTGCTCAAGATCTTAAAAAAAAGAAGAAAAAAACGGGCTTTTTTTTAAAAAGAACTAACCCAGGTTGCCTTTTTTGGGTTTTATTAAGCTTTTTGGGTTTAAGATATTACCTAGTTAAACACTTTTAGATTTAATTTTTAATTCAAAAGTTAACAATTTTAAAAAGAAAACTTATATACGAAAATAATAATTAACTTGGAAATTAAAATTTTAAAAAAATTTTATTTTAATGTAGTACCATCTTTTTAGCTGCAATTAATAAAAGATTCTTAAATTCTTACCTTTAGTAAAAATAAAATCATAATATTGGGATCAGAGAAATATGCTGTTTTCTGTTTTATTTATATATTTTAAAACATTCATAAGGTATGACTTCATCTTTTAGTAATAAAGTAACTTCAGAACTACTCTTTATTAAACAATATTCTTAGTAGTTTTAGAAATTACTCTTTAAACTATTAGTTTTGATTTGAAAATTCTAGAATCAACACATTTAAGATAAATATTAAATCCCTTAAAATTTCTGTTAATTCATCTATTTCTCTTTTATCTCATTCTTTATTAATCTATTTTGATTACGTTTATAAAAAACTGGGGGGATAAAACCATTTTAGCCCAGATTTATATGGTTCTTTTTAGGTTTTTTTTTTTTTTAAAAAAAGCACCCAGTTTCAAAGTTTGTGGGTAGGTCAAAAACTGTGATACTGCTTGATCAAATTCGGTTCAGATCTCAATACAGGCTATGTCAAAGTGTGAGTTGATCAATACACAAGTGAGGATTGTACTCACAGTGCTGCAGAGAGTCATAGTTGTGGAATGTTACATTAAAACATATTTATGGAAAGAGTTATCAGTTTGCTCATGAATTTAATGGTGTCAAAGTGCCAGCATAGAATGCCATACAACAATTTGTCACAAAATGGTGCCAAATAGGATCTGTTTAAAACAAGGCAAAAAACATTCCAAAAACTTTGTAGGGAAACAAAAAAAAAAACAGAACATTTTTTCAAAAAAAATCAGGACATTTTTTAGTACAGTAAACATATATCAGAATTCTCCCTAGGAATAAAAATGGGCAAAGCACTTCCTCAGAGAAAAGGGCACATTGAACCTCATTCAACACCTTAAAAATTTACCAAATTGTGTAATATTATCTAACAGCTGAATTTGAACCACACAAATTTTTAAATTACCCTCTTATACTGTTTTATGTATATATTTCAAAAAGTAATTCTCACACATTGTCAAAAAAAAAGAAAAATTTGTAGTTTATAAAAAATAATTATAGGTATGCTAAAATACAATCTCTGAGCATAATATTCTTCAAAAAAAAAGTAAACCAAGAAAATTATAAACAACTTAAAAGCTTTTTTTCTATGCTTTAAACTGAAAATTATTAAAAAAGACATTCAAAAGTGCCTTTAAAAAATAAAGTATTTAAAAAATAATTCCCTTTTGAAAAACGAGAAACTTTTAAAAAGAAAGATTTAAGAAAAAAAAATTTAATTTTAAGATACAAATTGAACCAGTTGAGAATAATCCTAATAAAGAAAATATTTATAACAGCAATCAGAATTAAACCTATAAACACAGACAATTTTACCAGTGTGTAATTATTTAAACAGTGAGTTATTCATTTTTTTTTTTTTAATGGAATAAGAGTAAAAAGCAGTGTTTCTAAGAGGTCATGACTTATGTTTATGAAAAGGACAAACAGGGGACATTTATAGGGATCAAAGGGCAGATAGGGAAGGCCGCCCTTCTAAAAACATTTAGGGAGAACACTGCATATACCAGAGTACTTTTTAAAAAAGAGGGCAACATTTTATTTTCTTTAAGAAAAAGTATAGTTTGCTCTACTTAAATGTAATGAACGTAAATCTTGTTGTAAAAGAATAATAAAATTTACTACTTTTAATTTCAGAATTACTTTGCTTAGAACAGTACATTTTAAAAGCAAGCTGTAAATTTTATCAATACTGAACACCTCACAATTACTTTTAATCTATGTCTGGAAAAATTTTCAACTACTGTTGCATTACAAATGGGGTTTTTGATAAGTAAAATTTCAAAGTCAGGATAAAAAGATTAAACAACATTTTTCTTTATTTAGATTGGTAATGTGATACATATAAGAAAATATGAGTAATGATAGGAGAAAAAACAATGTTTCATCCATTTCGCTACTACAGCATTATACCATAAGAGGGTCAATTTCATATTTTACTGTACTATTTGGTAAGTAACATTCAATTTGTTAAAGAAACAATAATTTAACTTTTCAATATTACAACACAATATTACTCTCAAACTCACCAACAATCTCTGTTAAGTCTTCCCAAACAGTAGGCAGAACCTATAAATAAAATAAATAAAGATAGTCATTACAACTAATATATGAAAACTATACATAAAAAGGTTATTCAAAATTAGTAGAGAACTTTAAATTTTAAAAGATGCACTTAAATATATATATATATATATATATATATACATATACATATACATATACATATATATATATATATATATATATATATATATATATATATATATATATATATATATATATATATATAAGTTTGTCAGCTAATGGTTTAAAGGGCTGCATACAATGATAACCAAATGAGGAAAAGTATATTTAACTGAATTCTTGCTATAATTTTATTCTGACAAAATGCACTTTTATGGTTTAAGAAACAAAAGTATAAAACAGTGATATTGAAATAATTCCAACTACAAACATAACAAATCTTGACAAAACTCAAACTTACATCTCAATCAACTAAGATCTGAGCATGAAATTCAAATTTCAATTTAAATTAGTATTAATTTAAACTATTATTAAACTAAATTATTATTTTTTATGCACCATACAGGCATTAAAGATGTTATCATACTTTTAGATTTAAAGAAAAAATCCATCTCTATTATAATTTCAATTGTATTTTAGTGTTAGATATAATAGTACTAGAACTGTACAGTTCTATAATGGTTTCAACTAGCTTGCTATATTTTACTCAATATAATAGTATGAAATACATTTCACCGAAGTCTATATCTTTTTACAAAAGAATACATTAAAAAAGGAATTGAAAATAAAATTTTTAAGTCTCCCCAAACAGAAATGTTTAAATAATTTAAACTCAACTGTAAAATACAGCTTATGAATATTTTCTTTAACAAAAATGAAAGCTTAATATAAAAAATAGACATATTTCAGCAGTGTATCACAACTTTAAAAAAATTTAAACTTAGAAAAATTTAAAAACAAACTTACCATCAAACAATTCATCAAGAACCTCAGTCTAAAAAAGTAACAAATTATTAGAATTAAAGACATTTTAAAATAATTTGCACAGACACATAAGATTAAGGAAGAATTAAAATAACATAACTTCCAATATTTCAAAATAAAAAAAACTATGGAAATTTATATACACAGAAATAGATATTTTAGGATTAAATATTAACACTTGTACAACGAGGGAGAAAAAACACCTTAAGTAATAGGTTGAATGAAAAGTAATTTTTTCCCAACCAAGTAATAGCAAAAACTAATACTTAGTACAATTAAAATCAAAGTTAAATTAATATTAGTCAAAACTGCGTGCTGTAAAGCTAAACAGATTAATATTTATTATCCTTGTCCCTCGGAGCAACCAAAACGTCCTAAGCTCAGTAGCACAAAAAAATACTTGTCATGTATATAAAAAAAAACATAAATCTCTTAAATTTTCCAATGCAAATAGTTACAAGATAGCCACAAACACCATGGAAAAATTCTATAATATTTCTCTAATTTTAAAAGAAAGATTTATCGAATTACCTTATTTTTTTATTGATGGCTTACAAATTATTATAAATTTTTCAGTTCTGTCTTATTCATGTAACTAAAATATATTGTATAACATTATTACTAATTATTAAATATGAAAACAAATAATTAAAAAAATTACAAAATAGATTACACTAACATTAAGTGAAAGGGTTCAAAGAGACAATAAATTTTTAAAAACACTTTTTTCTTTCTGCTGCTGCAATTTAAAAACAAATCAAAGATAACTGTAATAGTAATTCATGGCTTGCTGTAGGAAATATTTACTGTTAATTAGCATAAATGCCTCTGAGGATATATTGTTGTTATATTAAAAACAACAAATATTTTTGATAATGGGGCCGTTCAAAGCAGTGTTTTCACTACAGCACGAGAACGCGAGAATCTCGCATATTTTTTTATATTCTCGCATTAAAAAATTATTACCGCGAGAAATTCGTGCATTCTATAAACCAATTTCAAAATTCGCGAATTTCTCGCATTTTGAAACAAATTTATCATTTGTGCCATTTAGAATAAAATCCGTTTCACTTTTCTTCCTGGATCTTTTATTATTTTCAACATCTGCCCCATTATCTAGCTTCCCTATTTACCAGCATTGTTCAGAACCTTTAAGAACAACAGAACACCATCCTCGGAACCACGGAACCTCTTTCGGAACGCATTTCTCTGCTGCTTCGGAACGCATTTCTCTAATGTTCTTCAAGTAAGACTTTCAAATTTTTTGCTCGTTAATGTAAGATGGACAAATACCTTGTAAAGCCAATATCTTCTACTCCGAAACAGACAAATGAAACAAATGTGGGTAGAAACGATCAAAACGAAACAAATACGCATTTGAACAACCTAATGAGAACAGCTGATGAAAAAGTAGATGTAGAACATTTTCCATATGATGATGCACCAAAAATATTCAATGCTTTAAAAATTGGACGATGTTAAAAATGCATTATAATTAAAGAAAAAATTTTTTTCAAGTCTCTTTGTTTTTTTTTTTGTTTTTTTTTAATTTTTGAAATCTCACCCTGTTTTTGAGAAAGGGTGAGAAATTCTCGCTCATTTTTTTCTGAGATGAAAACACTGGTTCAAAGTAACGGGAGGATGGAGTTTGTGATTTGCATATTTTTGCTGACAAAGGGAGAAGAGGATATGAGCAACGCTTTTATATAACTTTAAAAAACTATCACTTTAAAAATTTCCCAAAAAAGCAAAATAAAAAATGTACCAAAAATGTTGCATGTGGAAAACTTTCAAATTTGGAATAAAAGTTGAATTCGAGGAAACAAATATTTGTAAAAAAACTTCAAAAAAGAGTTTTAAATGTCTAGAGTTTTGAATACAAAAAAAAATCCTAGAGAATATTCTACTCAAAATTTTACAAACTGTAAAATGTTAATTTTTGTTTCAAGTTCGTCAATTCTTGTTTCAAGTTATAAACTGTAACATGTTAATTTTTGTAAGTTATAACTTTTATTTGAATTATATTCTAAAATTAGATTACTATGATGAAGATCAAAGTTTAAGCACAAACCAAGAGGATGGTGTAATCTAATAATGGTTTCCACTCAATTTCAGAAAAAAAATTCCCTGACTTTTCCAGATATATCAGGTAAATTGAATTAAAATCCAAACCATATTTTAGCTATACCATACAATTTTTCATCAGAACACTTTTTTTTAATTATTATTATTATTATTTGTAATGTCAAATATTACATGAAACATAACACATAACAAAAACATAATTGAATCAGAATGGAAACAAGGAAAAGTTTCACTAAAAAGTAAAGTTTTATAAAATAATTGCAATACATGTCAGAATTATTCAACTCCAATCTTGATAACTGTTACTGACAATTTTAAGACTGGTTATTTTCCAGGTATAATAAAGGAATTTTCCAGGTTTTTTGTAAAAAAATTTTCAACTTCCCTAACTATTCTCTGCTTTTTAGAGTTAAGATAAAATTCTCTGACAATTCCAGGTTCTCCCTCTTTTCCATGACCCGTGGGAACCCTGTCTAATGTAAGCATGGGAGAGGTTTATGTTTTGCTAATTTTTCTGACAAGGGGAGAAAAAATCTGAAATTGCCAAAAATATGCCTATGTAACAGTGATATGATCTCAATACAATTATTTCGAATAAATCATAAACTTTTTGCTTAGGGATGCTTATATCTATGTACACAAATTGAGATAAAATCAAACATTAGAAAATTTCTTTCAAAGTTAGCAATTTTTTTTCTTCAAATATATGATTTTAAGGAGCTTAAAATCATATTAAGCCTGTTTCCCTGATTATTGAGTATTTGAATAAAATTCTTCCATTTTTTTTTTTTTTTTTTTTCAGATTGATGAAATTGCTTTTTTTGCTTGTGGCCATAATTTTATTATTAATGAAGAACACAAGATTTATTTTATGAAATACTAGAGTAGCGAACTATGAATAGTAAAGCAACAAAAGTATTTATCATAAAATAAAGCAGTTCTGAAATCTGATGATTGTCAAAATAAAACATAGCATAAATAGGTATCACAAGTCAAATGTAACACGCTAATAAAAAAATTAGAAAATTACAAAAATATTTACCTCATCTTCAAAACTGGTGTGTGGTTTGTCTTGAAGCTCAGGGCGAATAAAATTCTTCCTTGAGTAAAAAAGATCCTAAAATAATATTTAAAAAATTAATTTTTATACCTTAATTTTTAAAAAAAGTGTATTTCGTGTAAAACAGACTTCGTCTATGCTTTATTATTAAACAATTTAAACCAGAAGACAAAAACTCAGTTCTTCTAAGAGTTAAGACAACATTTTCACGCTTCAGTAAAAATGGTAATAAAATAAAGTAATTACGAAATGTGTTAAAATGTAGCTGCAAGTTGGATTATAAACTCTTAATTGTAGAACTAGTGAATTGAAACAAGTTTCTCATTAAAAATCATTAATTTCAAAAACAAAAATATATAATTACTTAAGTAGATTAAATAGTAGTCAAGGAATAATTAGATTTGAAATGAAAAAAAAATTAATTAAAAATGTAACAATTCTCAATTTTTATCCAAATTAACATCATAGAAAAACATCAAACCTAAGAAAAAAAATATTAAATTGTTTATATATTTATATATATACATATATCTAAATCAATAAACTTACCAAAACAATATCAAAATCAGTCATATCCCTGACAACATAAATCAATGCTTTGACAGCTCGAAGCAAAGTTGTAGAGCCACAGGTCTTTAAAATAACACGATTCTTCGAGACAAATAAGCTGCTTTCACTAAAAATTAAAATATTTTCTTTAATTTTTTTACTAAACTAAATTACAATTAAAAAATTTTAAAACTACATTTAAAAAAAAAAAACTTTTTCTTAATTGATCGAAATCTGAATCTAAAAAATCTTTCACACTTTTTTTGTGCTTATTAATTATTCTATTGCCAACCTTATGTCTAACATTTAAGTTTAACATTTAATTTGACAAATAACACATTTGACACATGGCATCTATTGGTGCAGCGAGAATTTCCCAACAAACCAATAAAATATTTTTAACTTAAAAAAAAAAAAATTTCTACAAAATTTTTACAAGTTTAGTAACACATGGTTTTTTAGCAGTCATCTTATACAAGAGACATATCAGTAATTTGCTATCGAGTAATCATCTCAAAAACGAAAAAAGAGTCTGCTTATATATCGGGACATATGATCGTAGAATCATAGTACTGAAATTTTCTATTCTTTTAATTATTCTAAAATATAAAAATTTGGAGGCTTCAAAGCTCTTTCAAGTAATTGGAATTCAATATAGTGTCCTTAATATTTAAGTACCTTGGTGCAATAGCACGGTATGTTCAAATTCTTATTTAACGCATATTTAACCAGACCAAATAGCTACTAACATCAAAGAAAATCAAAATCCAGTAGATCTCATGCAATAGTCCATGTTTTTTACAATATACAATATCTAAAAAACTAATTCAGCAAATTTTACAGTCAATAAATTACAAATACTAGATTGCACTAGAGATTATATATTTAAATTGACTGCAATACCTTCTATTTATGATTGATATCAAATGGACTTGAAAATAAAAAAATTTTATGTTTTGTATATTATATTTTCGAATTTCATTTTTTAAATTAATGAATTCATCAGCACATGTCACAATAAGCATTACAGTTACAAAAAGATTCCAATTCAAAATTTTAATCGTATTGTTAAATGTATGTTATGCATGTTGTATGCGTGGATAAATAAGACAAATCATGAAATAACAAAAGATACTTTAACATTATTTGGCAAATAAAAATAGTGAATCAATACAATTAAATTAAAAATCAAAGTCTATTTAAATGTACGCGAACAAAGTCTCCAAATAGCTTCAGTAAAAACGATACTCATATATATTATACAGTTTGCACTGTTTTATCATTCTTCTCAAATATGAAATGAAATTAAATGCACTTTTAATTCAATCCATGCTTATTATTTTAGTAAATTTCTTAACATATCCAACAAAGCAATATCCCAATTTGCGATCTTTGTTTGAATGACTTCAGAATGATTATAAAGCTAATCAATGGCAAATTAATCTATAATAATACTGAATAAGTTAACTCTTCAAACAAACTTAACAAATTTTAATAAAATTATCACAGTGGAAACAATTTTATTTCATTCATAGAACAAAACAATTGTTTTTACATTTTTTATTTAAAAAAATATATAATATATATAAAACAAAACAATCAAAATGCTTAAGCCCCCTTATTGTTGTTCAATGATTCAGAATGAATTTTGAAATTACCACGTAATACTCAGTATAGAAGGTCTTGTAAGAAGGTAAGTAGCTTTACTGCCAAGTCATCAATGGACGACACCATAAGCAAGCTGCAGATAAGAGAACAGAATATAACCTCAATTCAATGAGAAAATAAAAAAAAAGGTCTTACTGTGAGATATTTTGTAAATTTTAAATTATCCTTTGAAATTTTAAATCCCAGATAACTTTAAACAAACATTTCTACCATTAAAAAACAAAAATTAGTCCTGATTCCAATAACCCCCAAGTTTTAAATCATGTGCAACATTTGTTGTTATAACTTAATTTGAAAAGAATGATTTTTTAAAAATTAAAATTATTTTAAATTAAAATGTAATTCTCGAATTTTCTTCCTTTGTTGCAGATTGAAGTAAAATTGAAGTTTAACAAATACTAAAAAAAAAAAATTATTTTGGCAACAATAAAAAAACACCTATATAAAATTATATATTTTCTCTCTATAATCATTAAATAAAAATAATTAAACAGCAAATTAAAACATTAAATATAAATAATTTAATTCCAACAATGCATTAATAATAAAAATTAATAGTTAAAAGTAATCTTAACAACATACCTTAATACATAAGAGTCCAAATGATCATTCTTCTTATAACTAATTATCTCACATTTCACAATTTTTAACAGCTTCTCCCATGTAGATCTGAAAAGCAAAAATAAAAATTTAGCCATAATAAAAACAGAATCAGGTAGTCAGATGCATACACTTTTAAACTTTCGATAAGGTCATAGAATTTATTTTAAAAAGAAATAGTTTTAAACCATAATTCATAGTCTCTTCAAAAAAACTTATACAAGAAATAAATTGTATTTCATATTAATTTATGATTCACATGTTACCTATTAAAAATGAACTTTATAGTTTAAAATTGATGTAAATAAATACTTAAAATTTTATTTTAAAAAAAAAAAGACTTATTATATCAAAAATATTTAAACGAATTAATTTGGTTCAAAAGTGAAAATCAAAAAATTTATGATTATTTCACTATAATTATTGCAGACATCAACGTTTGAAGAGACTCTAACTGCCATTGTTATCAGGGGTCTGTCCAGACATTTTGTGAAAGGTCCGATTTTTGTGAAGTTGTAAAAAAATTACTCATATTCTTTCAACCACGGTCCTGCTTTTATGAACTTGTGCAAATAGGATCCGGTTACTGAAAAAACTTTTTCAAGGAGTCTTTAAATTGTAAATAGATACAAGAATTGTAAATAGATACTCAGCACTCTAAAATTATAGTAAAAAAAATTAAATTTTCAAAAATAAACAGCAAATAGCTGCTTCTAAATTAGAGATGCATCATACAAATATTTGGTATTTAGCCTATACTGCTGAACGCAGAATATTCATTTCGGACGAATAATGGAAGAATCGTCTGCCGAAGACAAAACTTAATTCGTTTACATCCATCTTTCTTGTTTTCTGCCCTGGGAAGGGTTTATTCAATTAACAAAACAATAATGAAGATAAAAAAATTTGTGAAGGGTCCGATCAAAAGAAAAATCATTTTGCGAAGGGTCCGTTTTTAAGTCAAAATATTTTGTAAAGGGTCCGTTTTAATGAAAAGATATTTTGTGAAGAGTCCGTTAACGGACCAAAATTTCTTCTAAACAGATCCCTGGTTATTATGGGTTCCATTTAACATTTATATAATTATGCATAATTATTTTTATCAAATTATTTCAGGGATGGCAAGTTTCAACACAGGAAAAAATTACAATAAAACAAACTGCCTTCGAAAAAATAGGTTTATTTTGGCAAGCGGAAGAAGAAAAAAATCTTTTCAAATGTCAAAAAAATTTTAAAAATATCAATTAAAAAAATTTTTAAATTTTTTTATTACAACTTTAAGTAATATTATTGAATTCTAAGCTAGTTAATATAACATTTTCAAATAAGTGAAAACTAAAAAACTATAATTCGAAAGTAAAATAAATTTAATTTCTTAAATTAAATTGTAACTGTAGCGGTAACTGTAATGTATAAATTGTAACAAAACAGTATTTAATTTTACTAGGATAAATCAATATAGTAAAATTTTATTTTATAAATATGAAAAGAACTATTAAAATAACATCAAATTTTATTATATTATAGAATTAATGAGTCACATACTAAACATATACACAACTAAAATTGCATATATATACAATTGCACATTTACAACTATAGCATACTAATTCTCGTTATCTAATGCTATTTGAATATTTAAACCAACTTTCCCATAACATGATACAGATTTTAAAATTCTGTAAAATTAACTAAAATATATGAAACTAAAATAAATTTTTTAAAAAAATTTGACCTCAAAAACTAAAATTTAGTTTCCACAATAAATTTACATAAATTAAAGTTGATTCTTATAATACTTTTTGATAAATAATATAGTGGTCATTTTTAGTATCTTCCATTTTTTTAGTTACTTCCACGTTTTTCTAGTGTCTTTTTTTTTTTTATCCTTAAAAAATGCCTCGTAATATTGGTTATCTGAAATGCTTCAGCTTCATTATTTAGTGAAGTCTAAAAACTAAAAAGATTCATCCCTCATTCAAAAAAAAAAAAAAAAAACTTATAGTAATATAGAGAAAAGACTATAGAGAAAAATATTTGGAATTGTTGCAAAGTTTTTACAACTAATTTTGATGGCTAAATCTGTCAATCTGAAACGTTTCCATATTATGTTCCATACTGTATCCTTATTACAAGTTACAAGTATCATTTTATATACTTCAAAACTCTACTGTACAAAAAAAAAAAAAAAAAAAAAATAACAGTTAAATAAAATATCTTTCTTAGCCATTGCTTTCCTAAAAACATGTTTAATAAAAATAATGAAAAGAAAAATCAACATTTATGGCCTATTAATCTTCAATTATGTTAAAGTTATAATCTTAAATTATGTTATTGAATAACTGAAAAAGCAAAATTATTAATTTGATCAAAACATTTTTTAAAAAAATGTCCTGAAAAAAACTAGCAAAACTACAATGACTTAAAAATTACAGCAGAAATAGACCTTGTAATAATTCCACAATTATAGAATAATTCCAGTGATAATTCCTCTAGTTTCAAACAAACGTTTGCTGGCCTTAATTTTCTCTTATGATATAAAATTGAACCTTGATCTGCTATATCACAAAAATAAGTCAAATCACAACCATACCATGAGCAGATGATGTGACTGATAAAATATTATTACATAAGAATTTATATTGTATCACCTACCAATTAATAAAGAAAAATCTACTTCTATATTTTATTAATATTAATTTAATGAGTCACATACTAAACATATACACAACTACAAATTGTAGCCTATATTGACCTATATTGAAATTACAATTACAGATAGCATACTTATTTTTGTAATTGAATACTAGTAAGTATGAATATTGAAACCAACTCTTCTAATAACATGATATACAGATTTTAAAAGTCTGCATTAACTAAAATATAAAGCTAAAATAAATAATTTTTAAGAAATTGATCTGAAAAATTAAAATTTTTGTTTCTACAATAAAAAATCAATATTTTTTGTCAATTAATCTTTACTTATGTAATGGAATAAACTGAAAAAGCAAAATTATTAATAAGAACAAAACATAAAAAATGTCCTGAAAAAACTAGAGAGCGAACAATGACTTAAAAATTATAGCAGATAAAAATAGACCTTTGAGAGAAAGTGATAATTACAGTGGCTTCAAACAAAATTTTGTTTGCCTTAACTTTCTTAGGATATAAAATGAACCTTGATCTGTTATATCACAAAAATAAATCAAACCACAACCACACCACGAGCACAAGATGTGACTGATAAAATATTATTATATAATATTTAATACTGTAACACCTACCAATTAATAAAGAAAAATTTGCTCCTATTTTAATACTCAATCATAAAATTTAAATAATTATTACACTATGATTAAAAATTACTTCATTTAGTTCAAAGATCCACAAACTATGTCTTGCCGACCAAAATTGGCCCCTGGACAATTTTAAGTATCATAGAAAAATATATAAAAGAAAAACTAATGAAAAAAATATAAAAGTTGAGGGGGAAAAATTTCTGCCATAAGGGAAAAAAATATAGCTATATTAGATAACTATATTTTGTTTTTACATAAGCATGTATTTTAACCATTTTATTTTTAAAGTTTCACTCATGGTTCTAAATCTAGGACTCCAATGGGTATGAGTACTGATAGGAAAATGTAATTTCTTACAAATTTTATTTAAGTTACTGTGTACCTAGTTACTTTAAATTACAGTTTTACTTTACTCATGTTGGCTGCCAATGTGTTTTTTTTTTTTTTTTTAAATTGTGCACTCCACTATAAAAAAAAGTTGTGCATCCCTAAAGATCTTCTCAAACAAATTTTTACTTAAGAAAACTATTTTATATAAAACTATACTGCAAGTAAATCGCATTTTAAAAAAATTCCAAAATTTCTAATAGCTAAAACAAAATACAGAAAAATATTTTACTGTCTTTAAAAAACTTTTTTTTTTAAAAAAAAAAAGGCTATAAAAAATTAAGATCAGCAATGAATTTAATTTTAAAAACTTAAATGATAAAATTTATGATTACTTCATGCAATGAGAACAATACGAATTTGCATTATTAACAAAAATAACAAATTATATGGTTTCTTAAAAAAAAAATTATTTAAAAATTTACATACTTTCTTCTTTTGGAAAATAAAAACTATAGTAGGTTTATAGAAATCTTATTTAAACTTTATTTTTTGCTAATATTTTAAAATAATTTTTTTTTTTTAAAAATTGATTTGTGAAAATTTTAAATCTTTTGACACACTGAAATAGTGCATTGACATTTTAGCATTTTTAAATAAGAGATCATTTCAATGTTTTGCAAAGCTACAAAAATTCATTGGAAAAATAGTTATATAATTATTTATGTTTGTTATGTAAGCTATTTTTTTAATTAATTCTTAGCTACAAAGAGAAGGACCACATATTCAAGGATCATAGGAGAGATTGTGCACCAATACTTTATAAAATTTATTATTCTTCATTAAAACTGTAGTAAATTTTACTCTTTTACTAAAAAAATTTTAGAAATGGGACTTCATTAGGATAGAGCTACAAATCTTTAAATTCAAGAACACTTAGAAACAATGAATATAAATAATAATTTTAGGAAATTAATGTATAAAATTATATGTAATATAATAAGGTTTTGAAAAGATTCTAATTAATCAATTCGAAAATGCATGAATAAGCATATTTTCAATTATTAATTCACTTCATCAATTTAATAATACAAATATTTCATTAATTTATAAAAAAAATTCTAGTAGATATCAACCAACTTTTAAACTTTAAGCATTTATATTTTGAAAATGTGATTTTTTTTTCCTTTTAGTTTCTCGCAGCCATTGCACACAAGTTGCAACGGCCTGGCAATTAATTTTTTCAGATCACGTTACAGAAATTTTACCATCTACTTTCTTTTTTAATCCTTCTATATATGTCCTGAGATATTTGACAGTTTAGATTTTTTTCACACCCTGTTTAGGTACATAACTTTAAAAATATACAGAAGACTTAAAACATGCATATTACTACAAAACTTTAAAAAATTTTACATTAACTAGATTTTGCATGCAGCAGACTAAAAAAGTCTTTCAAATTACCTACACTACACACTGTAATAGTTTAGCTTCATCAATCATACTTTCAATTAGGAAAATACATACCCTATTGATTTATAGGACTTATACGATAAGTTTTGAGATTGTATTACTTATGAGAATAAACAACTAAATATTTATTCCTAAAATTATTTCAGAAAATTTATTTTTTCCCAAAATAATTAGCGGCCTCTAAAACTTCATAGATTATTATTTTCTATAAGGCAATATATATGCAACCGGCATTTGCAAATGAATTTCAATTAATAGAATCTTTAATTTATTTTTGATATTTTTATGCAAGTTAAAAAAAAATATGAAAAAAAACAATTGGTTTTTTACTTCAACAATTTACTTATATAAATGATAATACAACCAGTTGAAATTTAGTTTAACTGAAGTTATGATCATCAGTGTAAAGTTGGCCTTATATAAAGGTTAATATTTCAAGTTAAAGCATAATTTACAATATATGAAAATAAATAAGATTGCCCATGTTATATATTACATGTTCCTAAATATTAATAATTTTTTTTTTTTTGGTTTATTTATGAGAGTAATTAGTTTTTCATGCATAATTTAAATATTTTCAATTATTCAGATAATTTTTTTTCTTTAGTCATTTCAATAGCATAACTGTTTCTTTTTTTTTTTGCATATAAATATATATTATATATATTATTTGATTCGGTATGTGCCCAAATTCTCAAATGTGTAATTATAAGATTTAAGTCATTTATTTTTTTTTTTAAAAATCAATAATATTGAGGAGTAATTAATTATGCTACTATATTTAAAATGTGCATCGATTGGTAGAATCTAAGAGAAATCCTAATGATAATATATGATCCTGGGTATCTTTCTAATTACAGAACAGACAAATAATAATATGAAAATGAGCATAAGACGTTTCTTTACTCCTACAGTTTATTTACTTTAGATGAAAAAACAACCACCTGAAATTTAGTTTAAGCAAAGTCATGATCACTCAAGGTACAAGGCTAGCTAAAATTAAAGGCTGAATAAGTGAAAGGATTAAAAATAAACTTATCTCTTACCGAGGGATAAGCCGCAAATCACAATTTGCTGAGGAGGAATCGTCTCTTCTCCCAAACCATATCTCGAGTAATTTTTCAGTTCCTTCAAAAAAGTCACAATAATTAGCCTTTACATCCATTTTTAGCTGGCAGCCAAACTTCTATTAAATTCTGTTTTATATTCTTCGCACTATTTACAGAAAATTCTAAAATTTATTATTAAAAATATTCGACCGGTTTCACTGAACGAAAATGCAGACTGAAATCTTCACAAGTTTCGACCTGTGCGGATGGAGAATACTTCTTAGCTAAGTTGTTGCCAGCGGCTGAATATATTTTTCGTTTTCTATGATGTCACTCGGCAAATACCGCATTGGCTATCAGCAAGCACCAGAAAAACGTGAAAGCACACGTGATTCGAATGTCTGTCTTTAGATTTTGGTGTAGATACTGGAACTGATAAAATCATTTTTACTAAAATATTTCAATTAAAAATCAGTTAAAAGTTAGTTAAGACAAAACTCAATCTTTTTCAAAGTTCAGCTAGCAAACAAGATTACTCAAGTGCATTTTCAGCACCTCAGAAGAATGTCAAAAACGAACTTGAAGCATTGGATACTGAATTTATTTTATTTATTAACGCTGGAAATATTCAGAAAGGTGTGATCTAATTCATGATTTTATAATTCTTTTTATTTAATTTTCCCCTACAAATATATTAGTTTCAATCAAACATTTGGGTGTTTTTCTTCACATTAGCGAAGCATGAGGGGATCTGAAAGAAGAAAAATAAATAAATTTAAATTAATGAAGAAAATATTTTAACAAAATGGCTTGAGCTGACACCAAGCTTTAAAATTTTTTTCATCTAGAATTCAGATTAACAGAATAATTTACCACAGTTACATTTAATAATGCGTAAAAATTTTCGTTTAACTGTGCTCATTGGCAAGTGTGCAAAAGACAGTACAGAAATATAATGAAATGAATATTTGGAAAACTCCCTCTTAGTCCAAAAGTTATAAATTGTTAAATTTGTAGTAGAAATTATTAAGAAAAGAGCACTATGATTTAAAAACTGAGTTAGAGGTTTGGTTGGAATTCGATAAGTAAAGAAAAGAATAGATTTTCTAAAAATCCATGGAAGATTTTTTTTATTTTTCTTTATTTAAAATGCTCCTTAAAGACCATCTTCGAAGCATTTTTAAACTGAAACGTGTTTAATTTTGCCCACATGTATGAAAAAAAAATTGGGGGGGGGGGGGGGGGGAACTCAGTGGTTACTGAATCGAACTCCGGTCAGGGGGCGACAGGGTTCGATGATCGATTCTACTAAGATCCACAAAGAACATGCGATATACGCTCCCGTAAAATCTTTGGAATAGAAAGTCCTGTGATTGGTCACTTAGCAATACCATGGGCAGAGGGATTTGGGGAAAATTTTCTTCCCGTTCAGATCTATGTCTAAATTCAGAAAGTGGTCCCTCTGCAGAGGATCAAAATTATGATGGTGTGTCTTCGGATCATTCTTAGGCTGGTTTCAAAGACCGTCGCTAATAGCCCATTGTGCTGCTTTAATGGGACGTACATAAATGACCTGCCTACTTTGAAACATTTGTTTTTTCCACTTAGTTTTTGTATTTTACTTGGAGACTCCACCCACTGCTAAGTCCGTTCATGAACCCCTATAATTACTCTTTGCTTCTCGTTGTGAAACAGAAATTGCCTTAAAAAACAAAATTTATTCCATTTTTTTATTACCTACAATGAATATATTTCCTCCTTTCATTGTAATTTTAAATCCCCTGAAATTTGTTGTAATTTTAAAGAAAACTTAAAAGACAAGAGAGACCTTGTATATAGCGGGACAAACCAACCCCTCCTAGAAAAGAGTAGGCCTCTGCACGGATTACCATAAATGTCCTTTAGTAGTTCAAACGTAATGACATATTTCGTATTTTCAACCACTGCGCAGCTTAGTACCCCGAACGTAATGACATCTTTCTTATTTTTCATCAACTGCGCAGTTAACTTCGTCACATCGGACTACTAATTTGATCCGTGCTGAGGTCTTCCTTATTCTAGGAGGTGTTGGACAAACCTACCTTATGTGAAGCACCCATCGAACATGGATATTACATGGGTAAGGAAAGAAAATCCATACATAGCAATTAAAAAGCATTAATAAGATTAAAAAGTTATAATGCGTAACAACCTTCAGTATTTTCATAAAAATAAAATTAGGAATTTTTAATGATACACTAATAATGAAGAAATTTAATTTTTAAAAGTTTGTCAGTAATAATTTATCGCCTACCACAAACGATCTTATTCTACGTATTAATCTAGGTAACGTAATCAAGATATTTATCGGATATTTAAACCAGATATTTACACGAAGATTATAACAAGATATTTAAACCAGAAAGCCAAGTACTCCAACGCGTTGGAACAATACCAGATTCTGATTTAAACAAATTCCCGGTTACCGAATGTATCAAATATGATCATGTATGATCAAATATGATTAACGGTTAAAACAAATATCGAATATGATAATGTCGCAAACATTATTAATTATTGTAATTATCGAATACGATAAAGCAGAGATCAAAAATGTCAACAACAAAAAAATATCTCGAATATGCACAACGAAAGCTACTGATTTCGCTATTATTGTAAGAGCCGGTGTTTCACAGGTGCAAGTAAATTCAGCTATTTTATTTATTTATTTTTTAATTTTGTATTTAATTTATTTAAATAAAAATATAAGGTACTTTTCAGTTAGCCGGGAAAGAGAAAATTCTAATATTTTTCTTAATTCTATTTACTTTATTTATTGAATTTTTATGTGTTTAAAAAAATTAATAAAATAAAAATATGAAGAAAAAAAAATTGTGAAGGTATGCTTCACTTGCGCTCGGCTTTCCGGAAAGTAAGAAAAATAAAAATAAATAAAATATGAAGCATTTGAAATAATTTTTCTTATTGGCGACTTTATCGTGGGTAAAATAAAAAAAGTACCGCTAGATTTTAATTAAATAACACAATTATTTACTAAAGTAAAGATAACGTAAATGAGTTAAATTGAAAAAGTATCGAGATATATTCTTAAATATCGATTTTATTTCTCAATACTAACGGTATTAAAATTCGTATTAATCGATTTTAGGGATCAACGTTCTAGTTCGCGACGACTAGGAAAAACGGTCGCCAACACAAATCCCTGCAAACAATACATATCTTTCACGGCTATATATTTTACGGTCATATTTCTTAAGAGTACGAGATGTTTTGACAACATTGTACGATATAAAAAACAGAAAATATTTACCTAACGATTCTTGAAAGATTGATGATTTATTTACGGATTCTTACCTTCAATTCATGATCTTTTTGTACGAAAATAATTTAAGTATTCACATAATAATTCTATACGAGTGGTTAAAAAAAATTAAAATACACTTTTATTACTGATTTTTGAAATAAATTTACTGTTTCAAGTTTTAATTAAGAGGTGTTCCAGTTTTTAGATATTAATATCGTTCTTGTTATAATAGTTGGGCTTCTAATCTGAAGAAATCAATATATATTTATCAGCAAGCAGATGTGCAGTGCTTATGTTAACCTTTTGTTCTAGAATGCTTTTATTTAAAGCAATCAAACTTCTTTTAACCGTTCCGTGATAATAAACAAAATATTGTTCAAAAGCCCAATTTTTAATGCACAATATTTCTGAGAGGGATAGGGGTAATAAATTAGACGAGTAGATATTAAAATATTTTCGTATTAATAAGATAGCCTATCTTAAAAACGATTTTTTCATCCTCATTTGTGAATGGATTTTTAAGTATCTTTAAATTTTGCAAACAAAGATATTATAATGCATGCAGCACTTGTCAGTTAATTCTAATAAAAACATATACAAATAAATCATGAAAAAATACAAATTTTATTAAAATTTGACCTAAAATACTCAGAAAGTTAAAAACAGCTAAATTTATGTAATATTAACGCTTATTTTTACTGAATATTAATTAAAATGAATAAAAAAAGTTATAAAAAACCTTCTTTAGTATAAAATATATTTTTGCATACATATAACTGCAAACAGATAGCAAAATATAGATCTTAATTTTAATGTTTATTAAATAATGCGCACATTTAATGTTGGGAACATTGTAGTTTTGTGTAAAATTCAACATTTAAAATTGTTTAATAAAAAAATTTGCGAGGTCACTTTTTAAAGCAAACCATAGCTATGCTTGTTCATGTCATTCATTGAACATGTTTGCTAACTTCCATTGAAAAAGAAATGACAAATTCTTTAATGGAAACTAATCACTGCAGTTAAATTGTAATGTTTAAGAAAATAAAAAAATAAAAACCTTCAGCAATCGAATAAAAATTTTATCACATAAACTCTATTTTTCAATCATCGTTATCTTCTCCATTTCTATTTCTTTTCAACGAAACAATAAAAGAAAAAAATGTGTCTATTTTTATTTTTAAGTGTTTCCTTTTGTAAAAATGTACACAGAGTATTTGAAAAATGTTTGGTTATTGCCTAAAGGCTTATTATTATTTTTCTTTCCAATTATCTACTTAATTTGTCAATGTTTTCTCGGTAATGCATGTCGTATTCGCACTTTCTTACGTGGTTTATAATAAAATATACGGTGTTCGGGGTTACTAACCACTACTCCACATTTGAAGTAACCACGTTAGGGGTTTGGGGTTACTATTCCACATATCACACTAATTAATCTGAAGAATAACTGATTTCTGCACTTTAGGAATAACACATACACTTTAAATTCCCTTAAAAATTGTTTCAACGTTGAGCCATTTAGTGGGTGTATTAATCTATACGATCTAGTCGGTTGCATTATTTTTTCTTTTAAATTTTCAAACTTTTCTCAAGCTTTGTTAATGGGTATCACATGATAGCTATAGAAGTTTTTTTTTCCCTTAGATAATTTTGTCAGATGATAATATAGGAAATTCAGAACCAGTAAATTCGAGTTTTAAGTTTTTTCTTCTTTATATAAATACTTACTAGGTGTCTATTTCGTATTAAATCACTCCTGCATTTATAACAATGCAATGTACCATTTGCACATGACTCATACAGTTTTCGAGATAGTAACGATTATTTCGCAATTCTCTAATAGGTGTCGCTGAAAGGATCTCGTTTCAGCTGCTTATGGTCACTTTATTGCACCTAGACATCACTTTTGTAACAATATATGCAGTCGTTCGAAATTTAGAGAGTGACTTTGTGTTTACAACAAATAATTGCTGAATGTATGTTTTAAATTTTGTTCAAACAGGTTGCAGTATAAGAAACACGATCAGTTATAAAAGTACACGAACTGGTTGAAAACTGATAAATTCATGAAATGTGAACTGTTCATAATGTTAAGAAAGAAAAACTCCTGTTTCGTTAAGAACAGGGCTGTGAACTCGGAGTCGAAGAAAATTTTGAAGGAGTTGCAGCTGACTCGTCTCCGACTTATATTAGATAAAAGTGGTTATTTTTTTAGATCAGAAGAATAAAAGAGACGCCGACCAGGTGGCAGAGTGGTTAGCGTGTCTGACTGCGGAGTCATTGGCTGCGGGTTCGAATCCTGCTCAGGGCTTTCTCTCTCTGTGTTCCATGTCTGTTCCAGACGCAACTGCGTGAACGCAGAGGCGGTGATTATTTATTATATTATTTCTTACATTATTCTTTTGTTGGCAACATGTATATATTCTTTGTGTACTTTTGTGATAGTAAAAGAGATTCTGTGATTCAAAGATTCTATGAGATACTTGTTTTAGTGTTGATTGTAATTAGAAACATTTACGTTTACAACCAACACATTTTGGTGCCGAAACAACTCGGTTTAAAATTAAATACGAATCAGATGAATAATTTACGCAGTCACTCTTTTAAAAACTAGCGAAACTTCAAACATCAGTACTACTCAATGATGGAGAAACAAAACGATAAAGAACTTGGCAATAGTCTGGCACTTTTGAAAAGAAAAAGAAGAACAGTGCGAGGTAATGTTACTCGATTTATTACTCAATTAAATTCCGATCTTTCTGCAACCTCTGACACTTTAAATGAAAATGTCGAATATATTAGTCATCGGCTTTCCGATTGCTTGTTAGAAATGAAGAAATTGGATAATGACATTCATAGTTTATTAACAGATGGTGATTATGACAATGATATCATTCAATGTGAAGAATACGTGGATAATGCCGAACTCGCTATCTTTAAAGCAAAAAAATTTGGTAGTAGAAATAATTTTGAATTTAATACGTTCCAATCGCCAGAAGTAACCGTTTCTCAAATACCTGTTACACAAGTACCCGTTATGCAATTACCCGTTTCTCACTCTCACACTGTGAAACTCCCTACTATTAAACTGGATACTTTTCGAGGTGATATTGAACAATGGCAGTGTTTCTGGGAACAATTTAAATCTTCTATTGACGATAACAATAGTCTATCATTAATTGATAAACATGTGTTTTTGCGAGGATATTTAGAAGATGAACCTAGACGTTTAGTCGACGGAATCAGTGTTAGTGCCAGCACATATGAAACTACAAAAGCTCTTCTTCAAAACCGATATGGCGACAAAAACAGAATAATTCAAGCCCATTTAGACTTTTTGGAAAATATTTCGCCAATACGTAATCCCACTCTTATTGCATTGAATTAAGTATTTATAGAATGCAACAGAAGACTAAACGCTTTAACGGCTTTAGGAGAGGATATCAACGCTTACGGGCGAGTTTTGGCTCCAAAAATTTTACGTGCCTTTCCGGATGATATTTGTCGCCGATGGATTATTTACGCAAAAAGAGGGAAAATATCTGAAGGTGATATGAATAAACTAGTGCAATATTTATCTGAAGAAGTAGAAGGTGCTCTCACAACACTAAAAATTCGAGGTGAGCAAAACTTTGATTACACATTTAAAACATCTACAGCAGCCTTGCATGTGAATTCTAAAAAGATTAACCAGACTAAAAAACCATCTCCATTTTGCCCCTTCTGTGAAATTAACGGTCACTGGCCGCAAGATTGTACGAATATAACTGATATTGATACTCAAATCCAAAAATTAAAAACCTCGGTAAAAACTCGGGGCTTCCTGTGTACTAATCGTGGCCATAGTATAAAAAATTGCCTTCGCAGAGCTAAAGCGTTCTGCATAAGATGCAAAAAGAAGCACCATGTCTCAATTTGTAGAAACAACAGTTCAAATCAACCTAGCCAATCTATTTCTACAAATAACATAGATACTCGTACAACTAATTTTACTCACTTACAGACTGCTCGAGTATATATAACTGGCCCAACTGGCATTACTAAGCTTACAAGATGCATTTTAGATTGTGGAAGTCAAACCAGTTTCATTCATTCACATCTTGTAGACTACCTAAAATTAGATGTTATTAGCTCTGATTCACTTGAAATTCATGCATTCGAATCATCATCAAATCAGGCTCAATCGAGACGAAAAGTAAGATTTAAACTATCAAGTATTTGGAATCAGTCAGAAATTTATCTACATGCATTTGAAAGTCCTAATAGATATGCAGTTCATCCATCAGTTCCATTAGAGATTGCTTCTATGGCTTACAAGAAAAAATTTAAACTTGCTGATCCGAATGACACTCTGCAAGACATGCCTATTGAAGTTTTGATTGGCGCAGATTTTTACTGGACGGTGGTGAATTCTGAGCTTCCTTTCAGACTTTCGGAAATTGTGCTCATTCCATCAATCTTTGGCTGGATTTTGTCTGGATCCAGATCTCATACATCTGTCGCTTCTTTATCGCCAGTTCATAATATCAGCATCATATCACCATATATTTTGGATGATCAAGTTAGGAAATTCTGGGACTTAGATACTTTAGGTATTAAAGCCATGCAAGACAGAGAAATGTCCATTCGCAATTCTGAAATATTGGAAGACTTTCGCAGTTCTTATGAAGTCCTAGAAAATCGTCGTGTTGTTAGATTACCTTGGAAGAAAGACGTTACTCTTTCTTCAAATAACTATCACGTAGCATCAAAACGCTTCAATACATTGTGCAAGAAGCTCCAAACAGATCCTAGCTTAAAGGAAATGTATATTACACTCATTGAAGATTACATAGACAAAAGGCAAGTTGAAATAGCACCGGAAAATCATGATAAAGAAGAAAAAAGCTATTACATACCCCATCATGTAGTCATTAAAGAGAAGAACGCAGAAATTAAGGGACGAATAGTGTTCGACGCCTCTTCTCACACACCAGGCCATCCATCATTAAACGATGTTCTAGAACAAGGTCCCAACTTACTTCCAGAAATTTTAGCCACTTTATTACGATTTCGTCTTCACAAACAAGCAATTATTAGTGATGGAAGTCAGGCTTTTTTACAATTAACCTTGTGGGAAAAAGACAGATGTGCTACTAAGTTCTTGTGGTTCAAAACTAGGAAAAATGATGATGAACATTTGCAGCTAGAGAATGAAATTGTGGTCTATCAATTTACACATTTGCCCTTTGGATTAACCAGCAGCCCATTCCTTCTTTCAGCTACACTTGACGAATTATGCTGCATGTACTCCAACATTTATCCCACAGCAGCTAAACATCTAAAAGGCAATATTTTCATGGATGATTTCGTTGCGGGAGTTGATTCAGAAATCGAAGTGAAGACCCTATTTCACGAAATGCAAGAACTCACGAGTCTTATAAGCCTTCCCTTAGCGAAATGGAGTACCAACTCACAAGTTTTGAAAAACGAATGGAAGAAAGAAAAAATAAAGTTTAAAAGTAAGACTCAAGTCTTAGGTGTTCATTGGGATACAGAAGAAGATTCGTTTCATCAAAATATTAAGGAGCATGACCGCGATTTATTTAAGGAACCGGTCACTAAACGCTTACTTCTGAAAACAATCTCAAAGATTTTTGATCCCTTGGGAATTTTCTTACCATCTACTGTAATAGGAAAAATTCTCTTTCAAGATACATGGCTATGCGGTATTCAATGGGACGAACTTTTACCCCCATCTATCGCATCAAGGTGGTCAAAATGGATTATAGACTTACCACATTTAAACAACATTCGAATCCCCAGATGGATTGGAATATCTTCTGCTGATGTTACCATTCACGTATTCTGCGATGCTTCGGAACGAGCTTACGGAACAGTGTTATATGTACGATTCACAGAAGATACTAAATTTCATGTTCGAATGCTTTGCAGTCGTAATAGGCTTTCTCCTCTGAAAAGAATAACACTTACCCGCTTAGAGCTGTTAGCCGCATTATTGAGTGCTCGATTACTCCATTATTTTTGTACAGAAACTAAACTGGATAGGAACGCAGCGACACTTTGGACTGACTCAACAGTTGCCTTAAATTGGATACAAGGTGATCCAAATCGTTGGAAAACCTTTGTCTGTAACCGAACAAACGAAATTCTCAATTACACAAAAGACCGGGCATGGTCATCAGCGAAATACTTTTGCCCAAGGACAATGCGACAACTCATAAAGCCGCAATGGCACAGCACAAGTTACATGCATTGCACGAGGAAACAGTTGTACATCCTCCATATAGCCTGAACTTTGCTCCTACGGATACCATTTGTTTGATCCGCTTAATGCTGCTTTTCGAAGCTTTGTCGCCAAGGAAAATAAAAAAGCCATAATTTAATTTAAAAAAAGAAAAAGCATAGTCATAGCATTTACACTAGAAGCAAAGCGATGATTTTAAACTATTATATGTATATAATCTCACTGTGAAGAATTATCTGGGCCTTAGGACAGTCAACTTAAATATCTTAAAAGTTAATAATTTTTTTTCAAAAATCGCTAATTTGGCGATGATTTTCCACTTAAATGAAAATGATCAAAATCACCGTCCTCAGTTTTTGCAAATTATAATAAACCCAAGTAATGCAGCATTAGAGTAAGTTTACAAATATTAAAAAATTAGACCGATTTTCACAAAACTGTGGCTTTTCTCCATATATTGACGTTTTGCGCCGTTTTAAAATCAAGCGTAGACAGCGATGGCTTTAGATAGGCTAAACTTTAAACTGGAATCAATAAAAAATAATAAATATTTACCATAAATAATTTTTTTGCATGGAATAAGCGAATTTTATAATTGTGTGAAAAAATTTTCAATTCATTTAAAAAGTTTTTGAGATACAGCGAAATACGCAAAAATTAAAATTAACACTAAGGGATCCAAACTTTGGACCGCTCTCTTACCAATCTATTGGGACCACGTTTCCCAGTTTGCGGCTACCTCCTTTATTTTGGGAGTCAAAAATCCGAATACGTCGGAAAAAGGGTATGTTTATTCAGAGAAAGTACGTTTTTGTGTTTGATTTCGTAAGTTAAGATATCGTCTGCACTTTTTTTTTTCTTTTTTGTCATATGCCTATTTAGGCAGAGGGGGTGTTCTTGTTTCTCAGTGGCTCCATCTATGGCCAAGAATTCAACTTCTGCCACACCATTCACACAACCACAACCCGTTTATAGGGCGGGTCACATTCACACACACAAAGGAGAAAGGACACACAGCGAGAAAGAAACATCCATGCCTTGCCCGGGATTCGAACCCAGAACCCTTCTGATGCAAGGACAGTTCCCTGCCCCCTACACAGGCCAATCGGCTCTGCACTTATTAATTAGCATATTTGAAGTCACCCCTTTGGGCCAATAAGATTGAGTCCTAAAACCTGAATATCCAACTATTAAATCATAAGTAATTCAGGGTGGTCCTTTTTTTTTACGCCGTGTACAAAGAAACTTTTTATGTGAAAAATAAATAAAAAAATTTGGAAGAATTTTGAACTGAAATTTTAATTCAGATTAATTTGAATATTTTTTATTTATTTATTTATTTATTTATTTTTTACACTTAAGAGTAAATGAAGAAATATTTTGCTAGGAATAATGAATTTTTAACAATCGAACAATCTCCTCTTATATTTACTTAAATGATTTTAAAATATGAATTCAGATATTCATTCATATTCAGAGTTAAATGACCGTCATCAGTAGATATTTTTAAAATCCTTGTCAGAAGTGTAATGAAAAATTTGCACATAACGTATCGGTAATTAATATTTAAACAAAACAAAAAATTCACAAGCCGTAATGCAATCTTACGAATCATTATTATGGAACTTCAGGATTGAAAATGTAATATCAAAACAGGTTTGATTATAGAAAAAAACAGAGTTAGTTTTGATACTTTTCAGGATTCGACATATTTGGAAAGCGTTTCTGTTTCATTTTTTATTTAAATTCTAATTTATGATCCCTTATAAGCATACTTAAATGAATACATTAGCAAAAATGTCTTTTTAGTTTAGGTAATTTTTCCCCTTTTAGTGATTACTCTTTTTTCACAGGTGCATAAAATCGAAAAATTTGTCCCTGGGCGCGATTTTCCAATCCAGCAGCCTTTAACGACCTATTCTCCTGTTCGGCATTTTTGCCTTAAATAAAAATTAAAAAAATTATTCGTGACTTTTTTTAGTTCAGGTGGTACATTTTAAAAGAAATAAAATTTTGCATTATAATTATGACATACAACAGATAAGAGAAAAATTTCCAAAAAAAGGACCGAGTCGTAAGGGTTTCTGATTCGTAAATTAGAGCCCCAAGCATCCAAAGCACCACTTTGCTCACCACTCATTAAGACCTGTTACTGTGCCTATCCGTTTCCCACTTCAATATTGTTGCAACGATTTCAAGAGGATAGTTTAAAGGTAGATTAGATTATTTTGTCCCCCTGAAATATCTTTTATCATGCTAATTATATAATTCGAAAGTTGTATTGATGAGAAAATTCTTATACTTCGTAAGACACTCTGAGAAAATATTTATCAGACCAAACTCAAGGATTTAATCAGTGATTTTTGATTGATATATTAAGTACTAACCAACCAATATTACGTTGTAAATTGCCTTGACCTAAATTTTAAAATTGCACAATATGTAATGAGGCAGAATCGGTGAAGATAGATTTATCCCATAAAAAAAATATTCCATGGTCATATGAAATATTTTTTTGAAATATATATAGTTTAAGTTTGTATGGTTAAGTTAAGTTAAACATATATAGTTAAGTTTTATTTAAATATATATAGAGTTAGTTATAAATACACAGTTTACATCGTTTTGAAACGATTCAAATGCAATTTAATAAAACTTAAAAACTAATAATTAAAAAAAACTTAACTAAAATGTTTATTCTGACAAAAACAGGGGTGATACGAGTTTAAAACACATCTTTAAAATGATTGAAAATTTTATTTTATTTATTTATTTATTGCAATTTCAATCATTATGACCGGGACAGGAACTCTCGTTCATTACTGATGCATGCTAAATCTACCTGGTCACAAAGTCCTCCATGTTCCAATAGCAAATTATATAGCAGGGAGTGCTGAATTGGAGATTGCTCGGTGTCTCGTTCAGGTCAAAATTACGAGCTTTAGATGACTGAATGGGTGTACTAATGGGTACGCCCTATAAAGGGGTGTAACGTATGGGTGTGGCAGAAGTCGAATCCTTGGCTATAGATGGCGCTACTGGAAAACAAGAACAATAGCACTCCTTGCCTTAATGGCCTTCTACAACAACATTTATTATAATTCCCAATAACATTCGAGTTTTGCAATACGAAAATATTGATATTTTATAGCAGCAAAATACCTGTAAATGTGTTAGGGTATAAAAATTCCTTTTTCCATGGAAGTTTTGAACAAAATTAGATTTATTTTGCCCTTTTTATTGCCGCATCTACAACTTGCATAAACTATTTTTTGAATTCTTATTTCTGATCTAAGTTACCCTATATTATGAGGTCACTTAGATCTCCATGCTTTACTTATTTATTTGTCTTTTATAAACATGTTTAGTAAGATTATATGCAAGTAAACAAAGTGTAACTATGAACTCAAGTTTTACTACAACTATTTAATTTCAAAAGTAAGTGCTCTTTAATTGGCTGATGTTTCGAATTTAAAATATTGTAATTAATCTCGAATGACGGTTATTAATTTTTTATAGTACTCCTAAGAATTTTGTTGTGATGTGACAGGTATTTGTGACGTCATAAAATAAAATTACTAAACACCAATCAAACAAATATTTATAACTTCTAATATCCAAGTCTTCATTTTATATAATTACAATTCATTGTTTTTAGTGTTATGTAACATAAGAAAATTTTCATTGTTTTACATTAAGATTAATAGTTTGAAACAGCTGCGTTCTGAAAAATCACGATGCCTATCGAAATATTGTGGTATCGGAAATTTTTTAACTTCCTATTTCACTTTGTTTAATATCAACTTCCTTCTAGATTTCACATCGTGAAGCAATTTTGAGGAAAATCGTGCTATTCCTCTATAGAAGATTTCAACGTAAGGCGCAAGAAATATATCATTTTAGAAACAGTAAATAATGATTATCAGTTTTTGATCTCTATCTATTATTCTATAGCTCGCTATCGTTTTAGCTTTCTTTTTCTATCATTTTAAAATATCAATAAGGTTTTTTTTCTTCTTTTTTTTAAATTCAATGTAATTTAGATGCTTAGATGATTTCGCATACATTCAAACATTGATATGGCGTCAGTTGTTAAAATGTTCAACTTTGAATCTGACTCTTACTTTAATAATTTCTTTTTTTTTTCCTTCAAAATTATAGAAAAGTATTAAAATTATTACTTAAAATAAATTTTATTACTCATTTTAAATGCAATTTCAGTTAAAAGTAATTTATTTAAAACTAGCTGTGTGCGTAGCAACACCTCCAGTCGAGATTGTATTCTCTATCGGTTATTACTTATCGGTTATTACTATTCGCTTATTACTGCTCGGATGTTTCAGAAGAACGGGCTTGAGCAGTATGTACTCAATCGGTTGCCAGTCTTCTTTCTCGTTGCTCGGATGTTTCTGAAGAATGGGTTTCGCAGAATGTACTCGATCGGTTACCAGTCTTCTTTCTCGTTGATCGGATTTTTCTGAAGAACGGGTTTCGGCAGGATGTACTATGTACTCGATCGGTTACCAGTTTTCTTTCTCGTTGCTCGGATGTTTCTGAAGAAAGGGTTTCGGTAGAATGCATTCGATCGGTAACCAGTCTTCTTTCGGAGGTTTCTGAAGAGCGCGTTTTGGTAGAATGTACTCCAGTGTTTCCCAATCTAATGACTTTTGCGTACCCTTTCTAAATTTTTCATGACGCTGAGTACCACTAATAAAAAAGCGAATGAATTTTTTACTATAAAAAATTGCACAAAAGTAGAAAATCATAACTGGCTGTTGACAGCACTAATTATTAACTCTTAACTCTGCAAAAAATAGCCAATAGAAAAATACGTAGGGGAGAGGGGGGCACATGTGAACAAATGTTTTTATTTCTTCATTTTTCAAGAAATATCATCCATTTCTCACAGTAAAGAAGTCCATATGCTTAAATAGTCTTTTCTTTGTCTTATGGAATTTTTTGAGATTTTTCAATAAAATATTTCTTTACTTTATGATATTTTAGAAAAATGACTTCAATTGTTCACATGTGAACATGCCTGGGGCACATATGAACAAGATTAAAAACACAAAGCAATCTTCATATTTCAAAGAAAAAAATCTTCAATATAACATATATAGATACGCATTATACTGAAGGGGTTGTAGCTTACTATGTGAATTTAAATTGTACAACAGTACTGTCAATAAGAAAATAATGTTTCAGCTGTACAATAATTTTTCCGCTGTTGGGTTTTTCGCAACTTCATGTTCCTCAGGAGTTGTAATGGGCCTTTTTCTTTCTTCTCTAATACTCTTTCATGTTTTTTTTTTCATTTTCTTTATCTTTTCGTTTGTAGCTTTAGCAATTCTATCTTTCTCAAGTGCATCAGTTAGAATGTGCGATGCGCGTTCAACCATTTAATAAAAATAAAAATAAAAATTTAAGAAATTAATAAATTAATTATGGAAAATTAAATAATAATAATTTTAAATGCATACATATTTTTTAAACTTAAAATATCATGAGGATAATAACCTTAATACTATGTAGGGGCGCATGTGAACTGTTCACATCTGCCCCAGATATTTTGTTCACAAATGCCCCCATCATCCTTCTTAAAGCTAATTTGAAAAATAAAGAATTTTTAATTGAGTAAAAAAAAATTTATTGTCATAAACTTACCTGAATGTTCATATAATGGTCTGCAATAGTTAATTTTAGTTTAATTGTTGATTTATACTATGCTTTCACTTGAAGAAGCGAGTGATTATAATATATACAACACCAGCTGATACAAAGAAATTGTCAGAATAGAACAACAAAATGTCTCATTGTTCTGAAAGTTTTGCAGAGAGGTAGGACTAGTACTGCCATCAATTGAAAAATTTTCAAAATTTTTTATTTCAAATCATATTGGTAAAACATACCATGTTCACATGTGCCCCCCTCTCCCCTAATCGTAAATTTTCATGGCTAGCTTTGTTTTTAAATAAAATTTTTTGAAATTTTCGTTTCGTGCAGGAACGCGTACCCCAGCTAAATTGTTCCCGTACCCCTGGGAGTACGCGTACCACACTTTGGGAAACACTGATGTGCTCGATTGGTTAGCAGTCTTCTTAGAGTTGCTCGGATGTTCCCGAAGAACAGGTAGCTTTTTTGCGCTCGCTTGAGGTGTCGACGACTTTCATAGCAACAAGGCGTAATGTTAATCCTGTGAGAAAATTAATTTAACGTTCACCCGACTCAAACGGGCTTTGTAGAAACAAAAAGAAATGTCAACGTTGACGATGGTTGTTGATTTGCTTAACAGAAAATTCGCATATTTATTCAATACGAAAATAATCTATAAGTATATAAATGAATACATATAGTTTTTGAAAAATTATATATGATAATAAAATACAATTTCGCTGACTCCACTATTTACCACGAAAACTATTCACGTTGACTTTATTTACCTGACACACCTGACTTAAAGAACCTATGACGAATAATTATTAAAAATTGTCGGTGATACAGAGATCTTATTAATTGGAGTTGTAAGCTAAAATAAAACTCGTCTGCAATTTGAATAGCAGCAAGGCGTGATGTTAATCCTGTGAGAAAATTAATTTTTCGCTCACCCGATTCAAACGGTTTTTGTAGAAGGTTTAAATATCGACAGTGACTTTCCCCGTGCTTCGAACTATCAGTATACCAAATTTGATAGTCTCTCGATCAGATAATTAGGGAGTTTATAAAGTAGTGACATTATTTTATACGTAGAATGAAATATTTTTAAAAAAAATGCATAAGCCATTTCTAATCACATACATATTTGAATCATTAAGTTTTTTCAATCACATACATTTTCAATTGTAGAAGGTTTTAATATCGACAGTGACTTTCCCCGTGCTTCGAACTATCAGTATACCAAATTTGATAGTCTCTCGATCAGATAGTTAGGGAGTTTATTAAGTAGTGATATTATTTTATACGTAGAATGGAATGTTTTTTTAAAAAAATGCATAAGCCATTTCTAATCACATACATATTTGAATCATTAAGTTTTTTCAATCACATACATTTTCAATTGTAGAAGGTTTTAATATCGACAGTGACTTTCCCCGTGCTTCGAACTATCAGTATACCAAATTTGATAGTCTCTCGATCAGATAGTTAGGGAGTTTATTAAGTAGTGATATTATTTTATACGTAGAATGGAATGTTTTTAAAAAAAATGCATAAGCCATTTCTAATCACATACATATTTGAATCATTAAGTTTTTTCAATCACATACATTTTCAATTGTAGAAGGTTTTAATATCGACAGTGACTTTCCCCGTGCTTCGAACTATCAGTATACCAAATTTGATAGTCTCTCGATCAGATAGTTAGGGAGTTTATTAAGTAGTGATATTATTTTATACGTAGAATGGAATGTTTTTAAAAAAAAATGCATAAGCCATTTCTAATCACATACATATTTGAATCATTAAGTCTTTTCAATCACATACATTTTCAATTCTAATCATATACATTTGGATGGCCTGAAACACGTTTCTCAGCATGAAACCAGTTTTTAATGAATGCCACGCCCCAGAAAATTATTTGAACAAATTGCACATCCTAACGCTAGCGTTTTACGTGTACTGCACTTGATGTGAATTAAATTTGGTAAAAAAAAAGTTTTTTTTTAAAAATTAAAAAATAGCATTCTTAATCAGATTAGAGTGCTTCGTATTGCATGAACTATGGTTGGTAGGTCACTGGGCTCATGTCCAAGAGGACGTGGGCTCGATCCCCCCTGCCGAAGACTCCCCGTGTAGTAAATGGTGACTGATGCACGTTAAATCGGTCAGGTCACAATTTCCTCCATGTTCCCATAACAAATCATACCTCTGGGTGTACTGATCCAGGAGTTTCCTTGTCTTCTGGATTGGGTTCAAAATCACAAGGCTACAGAGATGAACATTAGTTGTCGTAAACCCAAAATTGAATCGACTATTCAACGATGGTTATAAAATAAAATTAAATATGATACTAGTTTCAAATAAATCCCGATACACATAATATTATAAAGAAAATGGCCAATCATCCGTCTGAAGGCCTGGTTTCTTAGGACAAGCGCCTTATCTGGGAGTCAGCATTAAGTTGACGTTACCCTGGCGCCAACAAAATACTGGTTTGTTAGCTCAAGGCCAGGTTTCTTAGGACAAGCGTCTTATCTGGGCGTCAGCGGAAAGTTGACGTATCGCTAACGCCAAAAAAATACTTTTTTGTTAGCTCAGCGTGAGCAGTCGGTCCAAAGCAGACATTATCTCTCATTGCGCATGCGTTAATAACGTAAACAAATATTTATTTTGAATTTGTATTGATTTTGTTATTGTCGACCAGTGCTTTAGAGAACAAATAATGGCTTTGTCCTAGAAAAAACACATTATAGCTGAGCTAAATGAAGAATGCTATGTTTAATGAAGAAGCTATGTTTAATGTTAAAATCAAAATCTTCACTGATTTCAATCTGCTGTTGGATGTTGTCCGCCATTGCTTCTGTCGTTAACGTCACGCTGTAATCCAACTGCAGTTGAGTTGGACGGCAATTGTAGTTCAAGATGAGCGTTCGATGACGTATACTGTCAAACTCACAAATGGACCAATCAGAGTTTAGCGCTGATTTCCAGCTGACGCCGACCTGTCCTAAGAAACTAGACCTTTAATGTCAGCTCTATATTTGCACTGCATTTTGCGTGGTTTGGATTAAATAAGATTGGTCAAAATATCTTCTTATTGGTGTTTTCGGAATGTTGGAAGCCCACAATCCAATATAAAATCAGTTTCAAATGAATTCCACGTAGCAAAACATTATAAAGTGTTCGTAAAATATCACCTAAAGATATCTCTAAATCGAGTCGAACTCACTAGCAACGAGTTCTAATTCAACTCAAATCCGGATTTATCAAAAAAAATCGGAAATACTTGGTTGGTACATTACAAAATTTATCGGAGCGCATCTCATATTTAATGAACAAACAGCGGTTTTAGCGAGCAATATTTTTGTCATTTACAAATCTTCGACGTAATTCCACCTCTCCACTTAGCTAATTTCTTTTTAAAAAGATTTTTTTTTTATGTTTTTCGGGTAGACGAATTCCTTTTTGGTGTCGACAATATTTTTCTGGGACGCCCAGTGGCAGAGCGGTAGCGCTTCGCACTGTCGTACCACACGTCCCTGGTTCGATCCTCGTTCCGGGCAAAGTTGACTCAGCCTTTCATCCCTTCAGTGGGTCGATAAATGAGTACCAAGCGTGCTTGGAAACTAAACAATGGGGGTTCCGCGTTCGGCTGACCACCTGACCGGAACATCTGCTCCTGCACCCCAAAGCTCAAGGTCAAGAAAACTGAGATGGACACAGTTGTCCTTGGCCCTCTAGGAGCTCTCGCGCCACTGAGTTTAGTTTAATATTTTTGTGGCCACGAGTCTTATCCAAAGAGCAATACTATAACAAAAAGACTATAAGACATTTTTTTTTAAAAAGCAAAGAATTGTTTTGTAAAACAACTTCTTTTCTCTCTCCCAAAAATAAAAATAAAAAACTAGTTAAGTACTAACTTCATAATCTATTTAATTAGAATGATCTGCATTTTTTACGAAAGCTCGGTTGTTGCGAGATCTCGTAAAAAACTTGGCCTAAGTACGATCTCTTCGCTTGTTATAAGCGAGTTCGTAGTATTGATCAAATAATTTTTTAATTATACTGAATCTAAAAATAGTTTCTGAACGTATTTTCCCAAATTTTTCTATGACTTTGAGTTGGTATTTCAAATCCCACAAATGATAAGACCTTAAACCTTATCTCTGCTTTCATTCATGTGGAACTACTTATCTGATGTGACCTCAAGAGTAAAAGTTGCAGGTCATCGACTGGATTTAAAAGTTATTTAATTGTACTTATTGAAGTATAGTTTGATAACCTTTCTAAACTTAGATAAAGAAAAAACATTTTCTCGTTTATCGAGATCATTTTTGCCGCTTACTGCATATTTGAGAATCAAAGTCAAGTTCATTGGTCAGTTTTACAGACAAATCGTAAATATGCGGCTAAGTTTTTAAGAGTTTCTTAGAAACACGTGAACTGTGAAAACTTCCTCTGGAATAACAATAATTGGCTGGATTATAGTAGAGAAATTTCGTTCATGGGCTGCAATAGCGGCACAACTCAAAAAATCATGTTTTGAGATAAGTGGGTTTAAAGTTTTCATTGCTAAGAAAAATGCTCAAGAAATGCTTTAGTTTGCTTAAGGCTACACGGTACCCTTTTTTAAAAAAATTTTTTAAGGCCTGTAATATTAAAAGTAATAATAGATTTTCATTTGTATTATATTATTAAACTGATTTTCAAAAAGAAAAGGGAAATCGACAAACCACAATTTAAAAAATTTAAATTTTTTTAAAAAATTCAAGATTTTTTTAAATTTTTATAACTTTTTTAATTTTCAAAATTTTTCAGTTATTTTAAATAATATAAATATCTTAGATTATTAGGAACAAAAGTTAGTATGGATTTGATGCTCTGATACTTAGTTGAATCTTAATTATTTTTATCGTTACTAAACACGTGGAAAACCCGAAAATTCTAAAAACTCCAACTTCAAATTTTTATTAAAAAAAATGTATACATCTCACACTGAAATCCATACTAACTTTTGGTCTGTATATACATAAAAGTTTCTACAAAAAATTTCAAGGCTTTATCTTTAAAGGGAAAAAAGCCTTAGGGAATCGAAAACAGTGGCATCAACAAAAAAGAAAGTCTGAGAAAATGACATTTAAAGTAAAGAGAACCATAAAACCAAAACTAAAAATGCTTGTACAGTCCTACTTTCTTAATATATTATAAACAAACTTATTGCTGGTCCAAAAACACTAATTTACTTGAATATTAATAGTATTATATTTTTTTACATTTAAAATTTATATGTAACCTGTATCGGCTAAAATACACGTAACATTGGTTTAGACAAACAAAGCAATAGGATTAAAGAAATAGCTAGCATAATTATATAAATATTCAGTCAATCAAGTATAACAAATATTCTGTTACGAATGTATTTATAAATTAAAAAATATTAGTCTTAAAAAAGACTTTTTATAAATAAAAATTTAGTAAAAACACAACTTTAGAACGCATCCATCAAACACCGAACATAAATAAACAACAATGCTTCTAGAAGTGAAAGTGAAATTTGATAACTTTTGGAGAAAGTGAAAATTAATAATCATCGAAATAAAATAAGTCTTTTTTTGAAAAAAAAAAGTTTTAAAATTAGATTTAAAAGAAAACGAAACTAACCACGCCCCCTCGCTTGTCAAATTGTGAGTCTGACACAACTCGGAAAAATCCTAATATCTCTAAAACTAATTAGATCTAAGAAGCAAAATTTTTCAACTTGCTTCCCAACCACATTAGCCACCCAAAAATGCAAAAATATTTTTTTGCATATTTTTGCGAATTTTAGGGTACTGTGTAGCCTTAAAAGAAGATTACCTTCGAGTTGAATTAGAGTTCTGCTAGTATTGCTGCTGAAAAGAATGTGTATTTTCATATTTACGCATGTTCTTAGTTCAAAAAATGTGTTTTTTGAGTTGTGCCACTATTGCAGCTCATGGGCGATTTGTTCTTTCAAGTCTTTAAATTAAGGTTAATTTCAATGGCAAAAAATTGTTTCAAAATAACTTTAAGATTTTCATATACATTCAAAAGCGATAAATCTTTGAGGTACTATTTAGACAGACATCCTGTAATTATCGATTTTCGAACGAAAAATCCCAATATTTTTCTCCTAGAATAAAAACATTTAATTATTTTTCCTGCCCGGTTAAATATATGAAAAGAAATAAAGTTTAAATACTAATCACCTAACCAAGTTACTTCCCGACACATAAATTTTAGTAGTCGCTGTGTTTCATTCTGATAAAATTTGATAAAACTTAGTTTGTTGATAAAAACTATACTGGTAGACGTTGATAAGTAAATTTTCGTATCCGGACATTTCTGGTTGAAAAATTTCAAAAATCGCATTTTTTTTTTTTTTTTTTTTTTTTTGTTATTTATTTCGATATCTGATTCTATGGGATAAATGCGGACGAAACCGTTTTGCCCGGAAACTATTTGATAAAGTTGAAAAACGCGAACATCAAAACGGCCTTTCCGTTTCGTCGTGGACTAGCGGATGACGTAGGAAGCTATTAGTGTAGGAGACAATCAGGCCTATGAATACTAAGACCTTTTAAAAAGTAATTTACTGGAAAGATATATTGGAACGAACAATCAGTGAGGCAATTTACTGGGAAAATGTATTGGCACGAACAATCAGTTACTAATTGCTGAATTCGCTTATTTAGACGTTTTCTCCAAAACTCATCTATTACTGTACAGATGTGGTCAAAATTGCCTACGGTGATCTTCAACGACAGTTTTATGGGGATTGTCAGCATGATGGGAGTTCTGTGTATTCGAATTGCCAACAGGACGTTTAAGCTTCTCAAAAAGCGCAACTGAGCAAAGCCTTGAGCATTCGGAGCACCGTGCGTCTACCTCCAACAAAGAAAGCAGATCAGCGACCCTGGAGGAAGCAGTTCACGTCAACGAAATGCACAAGTTAGAATAAACATACAGTGTGGTCCAAGCATTGCCATTTGATGGAAAAAGTCCCAAAAAAAACCGAAGGGGGACGTTATAAAAACTTCAAGCGCTATTTACCAAAAATCTTTTTTTTGGGGGGGGGCGAATTTTGGATTATATTACAGAAAAACTAATCAATCGATTTCGATATTAATCGTTTTGAATCAACCAAAATTAACTCGTTGAATGTCACGCTAATTTTACATGGCTTGCCCGTCTGCCCAAACGGTAAATAACTAAAAACTAAATTTGCAAATATTAGACAGATTTTGCAAGTTTTCTAAAAGGTTTAGCATGACATATCTGAAAAAAAAATGGTGAATTATAGAAGCCTACAAATTGCTTAGAAATAGTGGTGGATAAAAATCTTCTAAATTGAATTTATTAAACCAAGAATCACAATTAATAAACTACCACTTGAAAATATTTATTCGCTGTCCGGAACAAGTTGGCATCTCTGTGTATATAAATAAAACTATTTTTGTGTGTTCCATATTGCATTAATTTCTTCAAACCATTTTAGTAACGATAATAATGTAAAAAAATTAAAAATTTACTCGAATTGTGTGTTTCTAATAATCTTGGCTTGGCCCCCCGAACAAACTCAGTGCCGGTCACCGGTGACCCCCATGGCATTCAACGTGTTAAACCTTTTATGAAGTTAAAATACCAAAATAACCGGGGTTTTTTTTTTTCAAATGGTAGCAATTTTGTGAAAAAAAAGGAAATCTCTAAGATTTTTTTTTTATTCTAACCAATTGTGATGGCATGTCTTCGAATCATCCTTAGGGATGTTTCCCAGACCGTCGCCAATAGCCCATTGTGCAGCTCTAGTGCGACGTAAATGAACTGCAACAACAAATCTAACTAACTCATATATAATCATTAGTTTTCGGTATCGTATGCTTCATATGATACAGCATAAAAGATCAAGCTGCACCGGGTCATCAGTACTCGGCGGCCAACTTCGCCACCATTTTTATCCATATATTTACCACCATATTTACGTTAATTTATAACTATTTCGAGCTAGAAAAGAAAATTTACCTAAATAGGTGACGAAATTAATTAAGAAAATTATTATCTAACTTATCCTTTTATTTCACTGAAAGAAATTTTTAAAAAATGAGAGTGAAATCGGATTTTTGGACCACAAAATTCCCACAAGTGTATTTCGTCGATTCTTATTTTATTTTTGTTTCATTTAAATCTTCCAATTCTTTCAATTATAGAGCATATTGAACTTAAAGGATTTAGATTACTTGAAGCACCTTGATTACCAACTAATGCAGGAGTCTGAGGCTAGCAGCAAAAATAGTGTGAAATGCCACCACAATAAAAATATATCACCCCGGAAACAACTTTTCCATGACCGGCGCACCCCTGGAGAAAGTTCTCAAGCCCTGACAATCAACACAATAATGACACTCACTGGTGGTACCGCAATCGAATTTTTTTTACTTGCCTTTCACCTATAGAGAGATAGTTACCTAACAGGTCTATCACCGCCTGATACTAATAACCACTGTTAGCATTCTTAATTGGCAAATGTTCCTATCCCATGACGATAACGTAACCCAAGAAATCTTAAAACTGAAAAAACTGTAAATTATGGAAAAATTTTCTTCACCATTACGGTGATTTAGTTTTAGAATGTTACTGGAGCACTATCTTACCAAAGGATTATCAATTATAATCACTGAAATATGTTTAACTTCAACTGTGGGCAAGCAATGAGTCCGTCAGCCATTGGCAGGATACGAACCATAACACCTCAATGGGAAGTTAGAGATCCATTGAGTGTTCCAAAAATAATCAGGGATATTTAAATGAAAGAAAAATGGTTTGGTGCATTCTGCTGAGAAAATAATATCTTTTGCTGGACAATTTACAAAGCTAATTACAAAACTCGTCAAAAAATGGAGTTGTAAAAAATAAAATTTTCGACTGCATTTCAAACTATACTCCAACTGAAATATTTCACTGGAGAATCTATTAATTTTGTCCTCAGACTCTCGGTATTGCCGCACAAATGATGGTTATTTTTGATGCATTTCTTTATATTCCTTATCAATTACTAACGGCATCTGTTAATGAACTTTATAAGTACTTCTGTAGCTGGTATTAAGTATAAATAAATTGGCTTCCGAAACAGAATACATCAAACGGTGCATTTTTCTCTCCCTTCTTTTTTGGAACGTTTGGAATTTCTATACTAAGTCATTCTAGCTCAAAAAAATTACATTTGTCATGATTTTATAACCGACGTTGAACACCTGATTCTCGTTAGACTTGTGGTTGCTATTACCAATATTTAAGACGTTTGGTTGAAACTGAGCGCATTTTCGTTACACTGAAAACCATGAAAACTTTCCATGGCTACCCAGTTGGCAAGTGGACTCTAACTCAAGATTTTTTTTTATCATTGGGATATTTTACGTTAGCATTGCTTTCGGTTTGGACCAAGTTGTCATAGCAGTATACCAAGACCAGCAATCGTTGGCATTCGAAACTGAGGCACATATCTTAGACTGAAATGGATGTTCAATGGCTCGAGCGCATACTTCACCTAATTCAAGGTTTAAAAAAAAACTTACAAATACATGAAATGTAAGTAAAATAATTAAATAATAATAAATTATAAAAAGAACCTTGCCACCTTAGGAACATTAAGTAATTTCTTATTTATTGTGGTGCATTTCTCTTCGGTTTGTACGACTTTCTATGACCGGGAGGTAAACTGGGAACCAAAATTAAACTTAATCTGAGATAAACCTAAAACTGAAATCCGTCACATAAAGCTGCACTCATACCGCGCATGTAACTTTATTTTGTTTTGAAGGCATGCTTAAATACAATTAAATTAAAATTTTTCAATCAAGATCATCTAAAATACAAAAAACCAACGTCCACCCCTTTCCCAAACTCGTTCCGCCGCCCGCAGTAGAATTATCGAACATTGACTGGTCGGTGGCTATAAAAAGGTTGAGGAACGCTGACCTAGAAGACTGGATGAAAATGACAATTAAATCGAATTTCATTAATTACTATGAAAAATATTCTATATTACTTCAGTAATCCAAACGGTCTGTTAGTTGCTAAGTATGTTTAAATAAAAATTTTAAATCAATAAATTAAAGATAAGAGAGTATCAATACTATAATGATATACGGCTAAAAATATCAACTATTTTGAAATATAAAAAGCCCCTCTTTCTTTCGCCTTTTTTTTTTTTTTTTTTTTTTTTTTTTTTTTTTTTTTTTTTAAGCAAACTGGGAGATTTTGTCCCCTGCTCACACCGGTCATTAACCCCCGAAATTGATTTACATTCATCATTGCTTATTTCTTCTTAAACGTCAATGTTTTCCACAAAAACACAGAACATTTGGTTTCAAATTAAACAATTATTTTAGATTTATGTCAGAACATTTCGTTAACATGTTACTCGTAACGAAATCGACAATTACCTGGATTTGAAACTAATCCTTTAACTTGGAAAAAAAAAAGTTTTACTCAAAGAACACAGAATGAGTAAACTCAATAGGAAGAAATAAATTAGAAGTAATTTTACGCGCGGATGAAACTTATAACAATTCTTATAGCTTTTTATTAAGTTTTTTCTTATTATTATAAATGCTAAGACTTATATCTGGCAACACGTAATCTCTCTCTCTCTCTCTCTCTCTCTCTCTTTTTTTTTTTTTTGATTGACATCTACTCAAGCACGAGTTTATAAAATGTTAAAATAAAGAAGGGGGAAAAAATTTGTGCAATAATGGATAAACAGTCAAAATTTAAAGCAAAAAAGCTGAAAGCAAAATCACGAAAAAACATTCAAATTTACAATCGAATTAAATGTCGATTCTGTAATTGCTTCTCAACAAACAGCAAACCAACGTACATGTTTCTTTCTTTTTTTTACAGTTAATTTACAAGTTTAACAGTTTTTCAAGTTTTTAAGCCTAATTAATTTTGCTCAGCTAAACAAAATGAAATGTTAAGTTGAACACTCACAATGGCGTCTACGACCGCCCTTACGAATTTTTAACTTCGAGAGATAATATTTTTTGAATAGTCATACGATTACTGTATGATATCTCTGGATGTAGTCTAAAATACAATATTACAAAAGCGTCCATTATTTCATCAATTTTTATTTCTTCTAATAACAATATATCACACTTGACGCTATTATACAATCATAAACACTCACAATGGCGTCTACGACCGCCCTTACGAATTTTTAACTTCGAGAGATAATATTTTTTGAATAGTCATACGATTACTGTATGATATCTCTGGATGTAGTCTAAAATACAATATTACAAAAGCGTCCATTATTTCATCAATTTTTATTTCTTCTAATAACAATATATCACACTTGACGCTATTATACAATCATAAACACTCACAATGGCGTCTACGACCGCCCTTACGAATTTTTAACTTCGAGAGATAATATTTTTTGAATAGTCATACGATTACTGTATGATATCTCTGGATGTAGTCTAAAATACAATATTACAAAAGCGTCCATTATTTCATCAATTTTTATTTCTTCTAATAACAATATATCACACTTGACGCTATTATACAATCATAAACACTCACAATGGCGTCTACGACCGCCCTTACGAATTTTTAACTTCGAGAGATAATATTTTTTGAATAGTCATACGATTACTGTATGATATCTCTGGATGTAGTCTAAAATACAATATTACAAAAGCGTCCATTATTTCATCAATTTTTATTTCTTCTAATAACAATATATCACACTTGACGCTATTATACAATCATAAACACTCACAATGGCGTCTACGACCGCCCTTACGAATTTTTAACTTCGAGAGATAATATTTTTTGAATAGTCATACGATTACTGTATGATATCTCTGGATGTAGTCGAAAATACAATATTACAAAAGCGTCCATTATTTCATCAATTTTTTTTTCTTCTAATAACAATATATCACACTTGACGCTATTATACAATCATAAACACTCACAATGGCGTCTACGACCGCCCTTACGAATTTTTAACTTCGAGAGATAATATTTTTTGAATAGTCATACGATTACTGTATGATATCTCTGGATGTAGTCTAAAATACAATATTACAAAAGCGTCCATTATTTCATCAATTTTTATTTCTTCTAATAACAATATATCACACTTGACGCTATTATACAATCATAAACACTCACAATGGCGTCTACGACCGCCCTTACGAATTTTTAACTTCGAGAGATAATATTTTTTGAATAGTCATACGATTACTGTATGATATCTCTGGATGTAGTCTAAAATACAATATTACAAAAGCGTCCATTATTTCATCAATTTTTATTTCTTCTAATAACAATATATCACACTTGACGCTATTATACAATCATAAACACTCACAATGGCGTCTACGACCGCCCTTACGAATTTTTAACTTCGAGAGATAATATTTTTTGAATAGTCATACGATTACTGTATGATATCTCTGGATGTAGTCTAAAATACAATATTACAAAAGCGTCCATTATTTCATCAATTTTTATTTCTTCTAATAACAATATATCACACTTGACGCTATTATACAATCATAAACACTCACAATGGCGTCTACGACCGCCCTTACGAATTTTTAACTTCGAGAGATAATATTTTTTGAATAGTCATACGATTACTGTATGATATCTCTGGATGTAGTCTAAAATACAATATTACAAAAGCGTCCATTATTTCATCAATTTTTATTTCTTCTAATAACAATATATCACACTTGACGCTATTATACAATCATAAACACTCACAATGGCGTCTACGACCGCCCTTACGAATTTTTAACTTCGAGAGATAATATTTTTTGAATAGTCATACGATTACTGTATGATATCTCTGGATGTAGTCTAAAATACAATATTACAAAAGCGTCCATTATTTCATCAATTTTTATTTCTTCTAATAACAATATATCACACTTGACGCTATTATACAATCATAAACACTCACAATGGCGTCTACGACCGCCCTTACGAATTTTTAACTTCGAGAGATAATATTTTTTGAATAGTCATACGATTACTGTATGATATCTCTGGATGTAGTCTAAAATACAATATTACAAAAGCGTCCATTATTTCATCAATTTTTTTTTCTTCTAATAACAATATATCACACTTGACGCTATTATACAATCATAAACACTCACAATGGCGTCTACGACCGCCCTTACGAATTTTTAACTTCGAGAGATAATATTTTTTGAATAGTCATACGATTACTGTATGATATCTCTGGATGTAGTCTAAAATACAATATTACAAAAGCGTCCATTATTTCATCAATTTTTATTTCTTCTAATAACAATATATCACACTTGACGCTATTATACAATCATAAACACTCACAATGGCGTCTACGACCGCCCTTACGAATTTTTAACTTCGAGAGATAATATTTTTTGAATAGTCATACGATTACTGTATGATATCTCTGGATGTAGTCTAAAATACAATATTACAAAAGCGTCCATTATTTCATCAATTTTTATTTCTTCTAATAACAATATATCACACTTGACGCTATTATACAATCATAAACACTCACAATGGCGTCTACGACCGCCCTTACGAATTTTTAACTTCGAGAGATAATATTTTTTGAATAGTCATACGATTACTGTATGATATCTCTGGATGTAGTCTAAAATACAATATTACAAAAGCGTCCATTATTTCATCAATTTTTATTTCTTCTAATAACAATATATCACACTTGACGCTATTATACAATCATAAACACTCACAATGGCGTCTACGACCGCCCTTACGAATTTTTAACTTCGAGAGATAATATTTTTTGAATAGTCATACGATTACTGTATGATATCTCTGGATGTAGTCTAAAATACAATATTACAAAAGCGTCCATTATTTCATCAATTTTTATTTCTTCTAATAACAATATATCACACTTGACGCTATTATACAATCATAAACACTCACAATGGCGTCTACGACCGCCCTTACGAATTTTTAACTTCGAGAGATAATATTTTTTGAATAGTCATACGATTACTGTATGATATCTCTGGATGTAGTCTAAAATACAATATTACAAAAGCGTCCATTATTTCATCAATTTTTTTTTCTTCTAATAACAATATATCACACTTGACGCTATTATACAATCATAAACACTCACAATGGCGTCTACGACCGCCCTTACGAATTTTTAACTTCGAGAGATAATATTTTTTGAATAGTCATACGATTACTGTATGATATCTCTGGATGTAGTCTAAAATACAATATTACAAAAGCGTCCATTATTTCATCAATTTTTATTTCTTCTAATAACAATATATCACACTTGACGCTATTATACAATCATAAACACTCACAATGGCGTCTACGACCGCCCTTACGAATTTTTAACTTCGAGAGATAATATTTTTTGAATAGTCATACGATTACTGTATGATATCTCTGGATGTAGTCTAAAATACAATATTACAAAAGCGTCCATTATTTCATCAATTTTTATTTCTTCTAATAACAATATATCACACTTGACGCTATTATACAATCATAAACACTCACAATGGCGTCTACGACCGCCCTTACGAATTTTTAACTTCGAGAGATAATATTTTTTGAATAGTCATACGATTACTGTATGATATCTCTGGATGTAGTCTAAAATACAATATTACAAAAGCGTCCATTATTTCATCAATTTTTATTTCTTCTAATAACAATATATCACACTTGACGCTATTATACAATCATAAACACTCACAATGGCGTCTACGACCGCCCTTACGAATTTTTAACTTCGAGAGATAATATTTTTTGAATAGTCATACGATTACTGTATGATATCTCTGGATGTAGTCTAAAATACAATATTACAAAAGCGTCCATTATTTCATCAATTTTTATTTCTTCTAATAACAATATATCACACTTGACGCTATTATACAATCATAAACACTCACAATGGCGTCTACGACCGCCCTTACGAATTTTTAACTTCGAGAGATAATATTTTTTGAATAGTCATACGATTACTGTATGATATCTCTGGATGTAGTCTAAAATACAATATTACAAAAGCGTCCATTATTTCATCAATTTTTATTTCTTCTAATAACAATATATCACACTTGACGCTATTATACAATCATAAACACTCACAATGGCGTCTACGACCGCCCTTACGAATTTTTAACTTCGAGAGATAATATTTTTTGAATAGTCATACGATTACTGTATGATATCTCTGGATGTAGTCTAAAATACAATATTACAAAAGCGTCCATTATTTCATCAATTTTTTTTTCTTCTAATAACAATATATCACACTTGACGCTATTATACAATCATAAACACTCACAATGGCGTCTACGACCGCCCTTACGAATTTTTAACTTCGAGAGATAATATTTTTTGAATAGTCATACGATTACTGTATGATATCTCTGGATGTAGTCTAAAATACAATATTACAAAAGCGTCCATTATTTCATCAATTTTTATTTCTTCTAATAACAATATATCACACTTGACGCTATTATACAATCATAAACACTCACAATGGCGTCTACGACCGCCCTTACGAATTTTTAACTTCGAGAGATAATATTTTTTGAATAGTCATACGATTACTGTATGATATCTCTGGATGTAGTCTAAAATACAATATTACAAAAGCGTCCATTATTTCATCAATTTTTATTTCTTCTAATAACAATATATCACACTTGACGCTATTATACAATCATAAACACTCACAATGGCGTCTACGACCGCCCTTACGAATTTTTAACTTCGAGAGATAATATTTTTTGAATAGTCATACGATTACTGTATGATATCTCTGGATGTAGTCTAAAATACAATATTACAAAAGCGTCCATTATTTCATCAATTTTTTTTTCTTCTAATAACAATATATCACACTTGACGCTATTATACAATCATAAACACTCACAATGGCGTCTACGACCGCCCTTACGAATTTTTAACTTCGAGAGATAATATTTTTTGAATAGTCATACGATTACTGTATGATATCTCTGGATGTAGTCTAAAATACAATATTACAAAAGCGTCCATTATTTCATCAATTTTTATTTCTTCTAATAACAATATATCACACTTGACGCTATTATACAATCATAAACACTCACAATGGCGTCTACGACCGCCCTTACGAATTTTTAACTTCGAGAGATAATATTTTTTGAATAGTCATACGATTACTGTATGATATCTCTGGATGTAGTCTAAAATACAATATTACAAAAGCGTCCATTATTTCATCAATTTTTATTTCTTCTAATAACAATATATCACACTTGACGCTATTATACAATCATAAACACTCACAATGGCGTCTACGACCGCCCTTACGAATTTTTAACTTCGAGAGATAATATTTTTTGAATAGTCATACGATTACTGTATGATATCTCTGGATGTAGTCTAAAATACAATATTACAAAAGCGTCCATTATTTCATCAATTTTTATTTCTTCTAATAACAATATATCACACTTGACGCTATTATACAATCATAAACACTCACAATGGCGTCTACGACCGCCCTTACGAATTTTTAACTTCGAGAGATAATATTTTTTGAATAGTCATACGATTACTGTATGATATCTCTGGATGTAGTCTAAAATACAATATTACAAAAGCGTCCATTATTTCATCAATTTTTATTTCTTCTAATAACAATATATCACACTTGACGCTATTATACAATCATAAACACTCACAATGGCGTCTACGACCGCCCTTACGAATTTTTAACTTCGAGAGATAATATTTTTTGAATAGTCATACGATTACTGTATGATATCTCTGGATGTAGTCTAAAATACAATATTACAAAAGCGTCCATTATTTCATCAATTTTTATTTCTTCTAATAACAATATATCACACTTGACGCTATTATACAATCATAAACACTCACAATGGCGTCTACGACCGCCCTTACGAATTTTTAACTTCGAGAGATAATATTTTTTGAATAGTCATACGATTACTGTATGATATCTCTGGATGTAGTCTAAAATACAATATTACAAAAGCGTCCATTATTTCATCAATTTTTATTTCTTCTAATAACAATATATCACACTTGACGCTATTATACAATCATAAACACTCACAATGGCGTCTACGACCGCCCTTACGAATTTTTAACTTCGAGAGATAATATTTTTTGAATAGTCATACGATTACTGTATGATATCTCTGGATGTAGTCTAAAATACAATATTACAAAAGCGTCCATTATTTCATCAATTTTTTTTTCTTCTAATAACAATATATCACACTTGACGCTATTATACCATCATAAACACTCACAATGGCGTCTACGACCGCCCTTACGAATTTTTAACTTCGAGAGATAATATTTTTTGAATAGTCATACGATTACTGTATGATATCTCTGGATGTAGTCTAAAATACAATATTACAAAAGCGTCCATTATTTCATCAATTTTTATTTCTTCTAATAACAATATATCACACTTGACGCTATTATACAATCATAAACACTCACAATGGCGTCTACGACCGCCCTTACGAATTTTTAACTTCGAGAGATAATATTTTTTGAATAGTCATACGATTACTGTATGATATCTCTGGATGTAGTCTAAAATACAATATTACAAAAGCGTCCATTATTTCATCAATTTTTATTTCTTCTAATAACAATATATCACACTTGACGCTATTATACAATCATAAACACTCACAATGGCGTCTACGACCGCCCTTACGAATTTTTAACTTCGAGAGATAATATTTTTTGAATAGTCATACGATTACTGTATGATATCTCTGGATGTAGTCTAAAATACAATATTACAAAAGCGTCCATTATTTCATCAATTTTTATTTCTTCTAATAACAATATATCACACTTGACGCTATTATACAATCATAAACACTCACAATGGCGTCTACGACCGCCCTTACGAATTTTTAACTTCGAGAGATAATATTTTTTGAATAGTCATACGATTACTGTATGATATCTCTGGATGTAGTCTAAAATACAATATTACAAAAGCGTCCATTATTTCATCAATTTTTATTTCTTCTAATAACAATATATCACACTTGACGCTATTATACAATCATAAACACTCACAATGGCGTCTACGACCGCCCTTACGAATTTTTAACTTCGAGAGATAATATTTTTTGAATAGTCATACGATTACTGTATGATATCTCTGGATGTAGTCTAAAATACAATATTACAAAAGCGTCCATTATTTCATCAATTTTTTTTTCTTCTAATAACAATATATCACACTTGACGCTATTATACAATCATAAACACTCACAATGGCGTCTACGACCGCCCTTACGAATTTTTAACTTCGAGAGATAATATTTTTTGAATAGTCATACGATTACTGTATGATATCTCTGGATGTAGTCTAAAATACAATATTACAAAAGCGTCCATTATTTCATCAATTTTTATTTCTTCTAATAACAATATATCACACTTGACGCTATTATACAATCATAAACACTCACAATGGCGTCTACGACCGCCCTTACGAATTTTTAACTTCGAGAGATAATATTTTTTGAATAGTCATACGATTACTGTATGATATCTCTGGATGTAGTCTAAAATACAATATTACAAAAGCGTCCATTATTTCATCAATTTTTATTTCTTCTAATAACAATATATCACACTTGACGCTATTATACAATCATAAACACTCACAATGGCGTCTACGACCGCCCTTACGAATTTTTAACTTCGAGAGATAATATTTTTTGAATAGTCATACGATTACTGTATGATATCTCTGGATGTAGTCTAAAATACAATATTACAAAAGCGTCCATTATTTCATCAATTTTTTTTTCTTCTAATAACAATATATCACACTTGTCGCTATTATACAATCATAAACACTCACAATGGCGTCTACGACCGCCCTTACGAATTTTTAACTTCGAGAGATAATATTTTTTGAATAGTCATACGATTACTGTATGATATCTCTGGATGTAGTCTAAAATACAATATTACAAAAGCGTCCATTATTTCATCAATTTTTATTTCTTCTAATAACAATATATCACACTTGACGCTATTATACAATCATAAACACTCACAATGGCGTCTACGACCGCCCTTACGAATTTTTAACTTCGAGAGATAATATTTTTTGAATAGTCATACGATTACTGTATGATATCTCTGGATGTAGTCTAAAATACAATATTACAAAAGCGTCCATTATTTCATCAATTTTTTTTTCTTCTAATAACAATATATCACACTTGACGCTATTATACAATCATAAACACTCACAATGGCGTCTACGACCGCCCTTACGAATTTTTAACTTCGAGAGATAATATTTTTTGAATAGTCATACGATTACTGTATGATATCTCTGGATGTAGTCTAAAATACAATATTACAAAAGCGTCCATTATTTCATCAATTTTTATTTCTTCTAATAACAATATATCACACTTGACGCTATTATACAATCATAAACACTCACAATGGCGTCTACGACCGCCCTTACGAATTTTTAACTTCGAGAGATAATATTTTTTGAATAGTCATACGATTACTGTATGATATCTCTGGATGTAGTCTAAAATACAATATTACAAAAGCGTCCATTATTTCATCAATTTTTATTTCTTCTAATAACAATATATCACACTTGACGCTATTATACAATCATAAACACTCACAATGGCGTCTACGACCGCCCTTACGAATTTTTAACTTCGAGAGATAATATTTTTTGAATAGTCATACGATTACTGTATGATATCTCTGGATGTAGTCTAAAATACAATATTACAAAAGCGTCCATTATTTCATCAATTTTTATTTCTTCTAATAACAATATATCACACTTGACGCTATTATACAATCATAAACACTCACAATGGCGTCTACGACCGCCCTTACGAATTTTTAACTTCGAGAGATAATATTTTTTGAATAGTCATACGATTACTGTATGATATCTCTGGATGTAGTCTAAAATACAATATTACAAAAGCGTCCATTATTTCATCAATTTTTTTTTCTTCTAATAACAATATATCACACTTGACGCTATTATACAATCATAAAATATATCACAATAGGTTCTAAATATGACTATTTCCGAGAAAAATGTAATAAACGAATAAACGAATTAAACGATTTTTTTTCCAGAAAAAAAAAATCTTCTTTGCCTTTATTAGTTTGGAACCAACCAATTATTAAAATTTCAGTAAAACAACAGCTGAAATATTATCTACGATTTGTCACCTAAGTACACAGTATATGTACTGATTACTGACAAAATAAAACACAGCTTTTCTTTAGTTAAACATGAAACTGAAACTGGAAAACCTTTCAAAACTTATCAAAGCGCTAAACAAATAATACTGGGTTTAGATTATTGTAGGGTATTCATACATTAAAAATGAAAAAGAATTTTCTTTACTAAGAATAATTGAAGATATTAGCGTCATATGGATAAGACACATTTTCAAATTGTTCCGGAGATATTTTAGAGCATTTTCGGAGAAAATGTTTGATCTCCCAACAAGCTTGTTTCTGTCAATTGTTGTATTACTTAATCGAAATTCTGAAAACTTGTAAAGTACCTATTTGGGAACAATACTAATAAATAGGTTGATGAAAAAACATTCTTTGTTTTTGCGTAGTTTTATTTATTTAATTGTTTTTCAGCAGTAAAAGTTGATATAACATCATTTGTGTGAGTGAAAATAATCCATGAAAACGTACAAGGTCAAACAACGAGACAGTAACAATTAAATTGGAACAAAAAATTATTAAAACTTAAAAAGAAAAAGTTAGTCATAAAGGAGGGTCTGTAGCTGATCTTTAGCCTTCTAATATTTATCATAAAGAATTCCAGTGACCACTAGACATGCTCTAAAATTTTTAGCAGTCCATTGCCCAGCTTAGCAATGGCTCACTTTTGTATAAGAACAGTTTGGGAAAGATAGTTTTTCTAATTTGTTCGAATAACCAGCAAGAATATCGAGAGCGATTTCTAGCCAAAAGGCCAGAACTGCCTGCTATCTTGAAAGCCCTGTTACTTTATATACTCCCCTCGCTAGTTGTCTGGAGCAAAATTCAAACCACAACTTTGAACTTAGCCTCCAAACGTTAGTCCTTCCTTCATGGTGAATCGTTTGATCATGTTATATTTTTTTCTTCCGAAAAATAACAAAAACTTAATTTAATAATCGTTTTTTTTTTTAGTCGGTGAGCTAATTGTTAGCTACGGAGGTTTATAAAGAAAATTAACTAAACCTGCTTTGGCTGTAGTTTTTACTTATTGGGTAGGCTAACGATTACACAATGGGCAAACATTTGGAGGCAAAATTAAAACTTGTAAGTTCTAGGTTAAAAGTAACCAAAATTTGTTTTGACTGTAAATTTTGTTTTAAATAGAGGAGTAGCGAAAATTTTTGGTGGCCTTAATATATCCTAAACAGACTAAAGTTTGGTATCAAAATTCAAACCTATGGTTTCTAGAACAAAAAAAAACTACAATTTATTTTGGTCATGGTTTTTTCTCAGTTTGGTGGGTTAACTTCTTCCTAAAATTGACAAATGTTTCGAGGCGAAATTCAAGCTTGTGGTTGCCTTCAAACTTGTGGTTGCCGGCCTATTTCAAAGATGGCTGATCTTGAGGTGCTCCAGAGTCGAATCCCAGCGGAGGAGTTTTAGTCGATACGAATTCTGCTTCCGGCTCGCACCGACCACCACAGTGCTGACATAAAATATCTTCAGTGGTTGATGGATCGTGGGTTGGAATCCCTTTTCCGTTGGTCTAATCGTAGGTAGGTCTACCAAAAAAGTCCTCCATGAAGACTAATTTGTTCATATTATTGATCCCGGACTTCCTCTGTCTTCTGGGTTGAGTTCAAAATTACAAGACTACGGAATTGGACACTGATAGTCCTAAACTCAGAATTGGATCGGCTGTCCAACGCCGGTTGAAAGATAAAATAAAACATTCAACAGTTACAATCTCGAATATTAAAATTATCTATTTGTAATTTACTGATCATCTACTAATTATTTGGTCTTACCTGTAATTATGCGTTTCTCTAATTATTAAATCGAAAAAACATTTGCAATTGTAAAATGACCATTATTTGCATAATCCCTGTATTTATAATTAAAAACCGCAAATAATTGTACGTTTTATTCATGAATTCTGAGAAGAACAATTACGGTTAATAACCCTAAAAAGACGGTTATTAACCCTAAAATTATAGTTATTACCGTAAAATTATGGTTATTACGGTTAATAACCCTAAAATTCTGTACCTTATCCACAAAAAATATTATAAACGGCAATGTTAACGCTACTTTAATTCTTAGCGTTGCGTGTATTTCAAACAATTTAAATTTTTTCCTCTACTAATATTTCTTGATATGTGGGTATTTTTGTAATGTATGATACTAATTCATTCGTAATAGGTCAATTTCATACATAACCTGCTGTATAAAAATTTTTTAAAAAATCGCAAACTGCCGCCCATGGAATGGATTTTCGTTAAAATAATAATATTATTTAATATATGTAAATCCAAACGATAAATTTCACTTTACTTGCTTTATTTCTTTAATATTGGCTTGATAAAAGTTATTCAATAATTCAGAGTCAGTTTTAAAATTCGACCGTCAAATTAATGTCTTTGAACATGGCGGAACAAATCACGTTGAGAAGTTGAAAAATCGCGAAAAACGTAGGAAGGGTATTGGACTATAGCCATACCGAGTGTCAAGGCTCCTCAGAAAGTTCGTGACGTCCTTCACGGAAATTCTAGGCAACGTGGTAGCTCAGATTTGAATTAAATTCAAATCTTTTGTAAAAAAAGTCAATTCATTTACCTATTTTACTCTGAGAGAAGTAAAATATTTTTGTTTTACCTAAACTATTGTCACTTAAATATTTTCAAATGGTGAATTTTTCATTTTTTTTAGCATAATTTTATTAGAATAAATAAATCAAGGTTATTTATCACGTGACAACTCAATGAAATGAATATGCAGAACTAATTGAGGTTTTTATGAAACAACATTATTAAGACTTCGTACTAAAAAATGATTTAATCAGAAAAGTTTTTCTTTCACTTTTAAATCTTGATTCATTAAAATTATTTTTAATATCAAAAGAGAGCATCGCCTCATTTAAATGCATCATTTCTTATTTTCTAACATAAAATGAAATATTGTATTTAATCATACATTAAAAAACAAAAAAAAATTTTATATTTGAATGAAGAAACAATTAACGAGACTAAAAAAATCTACCATATTATGCCAGAAAAAAGGGACAAATAAAGAAACTATAATTTTAATGGCACATTCATAAAAATTCTATTTTAAAATAGATTCTAAGGAGTTCGTTCGAAACTATTCGACGAACATTTAAATTCCCATGTAGAATTAATACAAACACCACAATTATTTACAAATAAACGCCGCGTTTAATATAAAAATGAGGCAAAATAATTTTGCAAAGTATTTTTACCCTTAAGATTGCAAAACTTTAAAATAGTATTTTTATTTTCAAAAATAAATGTATCGTTATTTATTTTCTGTATGTTATTAACCTTTTCACGTGGCCGCAAAAAGTAAGAAAGTTAGATCCTCTGGTGGGCTCTTTCTGAGACTGGGGGATGAATTCAAGAAAGAGAACCGCTGATCCCAAAAACAAGTCAAGTGATGAGTATTACACTGAAATCAGTTCTTCTTGAGAGTTATCATGCAGTGAAATTGGGTCATAATGCGGAAAATATATTTTGTTCGCGAGTAAAACCGATTTTTTTTTTAATCAATTTTATATGCATAGAGTTCTTTTACGTGGTCTTAATTTAGTTAATTATAAATCTCTATATTATGCATTATAAATCTCAATATTTTACTTTATAAATATTTGTAACACTGCTGAAAATTTAATATTTTATAGAAAGATTATAAATTTTGGGAAAGAACATAAATAGTTGTCATGCCGAAGTTTCGAAGTCAGATCTCTTAAGTCCGAGTTATTAGTGAAGGAATTTAAGTCGTAGCCGATGGAAGAATGTATAGAAAATTTAATTTGATATTAACTCTTTGACTGAATTATTTTATTTTCATCTATCGACTTATGAAAAATATCGGTCACTTCAATAAATGATAAATATTTTTTCTCTTTATTCATCAGTCATTTATTTATTATTGTTATTATTATTATAAATAAAAATTACTCGACACAATTAGCTGTTAGTTGATTGTCGCGATAAATTGAAAAAATCCATATTTTTTAGGAATTTTACACTTTCGGCCTATTTGTATAATTACCTTTACATCTTAGTACTGCGCAGGCATAGATTATTATTAAAAATTGTATTGCAATTGCATATAAGGAATAACATAACAGACGATCAAACTAAGTTGTTGTTCAATGACAAATATTTGAAATTGTTGGCTTGTCAGAACCATGTTGTGTGACGTCACTAAAAGACCGTAGTGATCTCAACCGTCTTATTTTTTGGTGGCTATGATTGGACGCTTGGCAGCCGTTGCATGGCCTCCACGTTCGACGGATTTCAATTTTCCTATGAGAACATCTTAAATTACTAATTTATGCAACACATGTAAACACACTGAAGGAGTTCATAGAGCTGGTTGTTGTCACTTTGGCAGATAGCGCGAATCTGACATCTTCGAGTTCCTCCAAGAATCATTTTTACGTCGTTGTAGACTGGGAAAGGACGTCTTTGAATAAATTCCGTAATAATTAATCAAATCTTTTATGTTGGCAAGCGTTTTCCAACCTGCAATGATTTATTTCTTTATTTATTTATTTTGCAATTTTTACCCTCTTAACCAGGTCATTTTTACAGCCTGCAACATCCTGTTCAATGGTAAGTTTTCCTTTACCTTTTGTCACGCCCCTGAATTTATTGATTGAATTTTTGAACATCTTATATTTGATTATTAGAGCATTTCATTTAATTCGCTCTCGTGAGCTCCTTAGGTTTAATTACTAATTCATTTCAACTAACTTAGTTATTGAACTGTATCTAATATTATTTTTATGATAATTAATAATTGGTATTCGTCAAGTAGATGAAATAACACCTATATTGTGATCATTTAGACAGCGGATTATATGCACTAAAAAACGGACAAAATATGCATGCAAATATGCACTAAAAACTTGAATATATGCTCTTAAAACTAGAAATATACATTAAAAATAGAAATTAAAAGTTCAACTTATTTAAATACTACTACTTACTTTTTCCAACAAACACAGCTAAAACATTTTTTTGTTAAAAGGAAGAAAATCAAAATATTTCTTACTTGAATCTACACATTTCTGAAGAAAAAGCCTAAAACTGAAGTATGATAAATGAGAGAAGAAAAATCATCGCATTTTCCGAAAAGATTTTATTAAACTGAATATTTTTTGTTGCAATACACAACTAAGTGTTTTTCCAAATTTTCAAGGGTGAATTGATGTCGTCGGTCATCAAAGATCATTTTGAAAGCAGAAAATGACCTCTCCACGTCAACCTATGTTATTGGACAAAACTTGTACAATTTCGTACTCATTGGTTTTACTTCCTCTGGAAGTTCAGTTCCGTTTCCATTAAGAAAATCATTTATCTTCTTCACTGCTGCAAAACCCGAATTTTTGGTTTGAACGAAACACCATTTTTCTTTTACTTTCTTCCTAACTGAGTCTGGAAGAGCATTGATGCACTGTTGAATTTTTTCAATTTCGGATATGGCCTCAGCCAGGGGAAGACCTCGTGTTTCGAGCTTTGTTATTGCTCCACTTAAGAAAGAAAAGTGAGTGTCAATTATGGCCAAGTCCTTCTGCAAAGAGATATCCTGTAGTAATTCTTTTGTGACATAAACTGAAGAAGCACAGGACCTGTCAATTGCATCGACAACTGACTTTATTGCATCAAAATTATTAATGTGAAAACGTGCAGCTTCAATCCATGTACCCCACCTAGTTATCACAGGCTGTGGAGGTAAGGGCAAATCAGGATACATTTCTTTATACAATTTTATGCGCACAGGTGCCTTGAGAAAAACTTTCTTGATACTAGAAATTAAATCATTCACAGAGGAGAATACTTCTCGAACAATCTCAGCCAGTCTGTAAACAGCATGAGCCAAACATGTAATATGAAGCATTCTGGGATAAAAAAATTTCCAGTGCTGCTGCAGATTTGACCATGTACGGAGCGGCATCACTGGCAAAAATCAAAACATCTTCAGAACCATCTCTATCAGGCCATAATAATCTGATAGAATCATTGACAAACCTTGCTATGGTTGAATGATTGACTTTTTCAAGGGCTTTGCTTGCTAGAAGATGTGGTCGAGTAGGAATATTATCCATTTTTCCACAAATAAAATGAGCAATATAGCGACCGCACTTATCTGTCGTCTCATCGACTTCAATCCATATAGGGCCATCTCCAATATCTCGTCGAATATCATCCAGTACTTCGTTATATATCGGTTGAAGGTAGTTCTTTCTTAAAGTCGATTCATCGGGAATGATCTGATTGGTACAATATTTTTTTAAAAACTGTCTTAGGTTTGAATTATTTAACTTTTTTAAAGGAATATTGCTGCTTACTAAGGCTTTGCATAAATCACTAGAAAATCACTTTCCTTTTTAGCTGCTTGAGCAGGAATAGTTAATAAACTTTGAACAAATCCTTTTGTACTCTGCTTTTTCTTCGCGGAGAGAGCATTAGTCTTTATATGTTGATCGATTTGGTACTTTTTTTTCACAGGAAATGTGTTTTTGACAAATCACACAAAATACTATTTCCCCATCGGTCATAAAGTCCTTCCCATAGTCCGAAATCCATGTCTTCATTAAATTTGATATAGTTGACTTAATTTTTGGCATATTATAAAATTCAGCAGTCAAAAATCACGTTCGAAGCTTCACTAACTACGTATTCAACTGATGGATGTCGAAACTATCTATCTATCGGATAGACTATCGAAATATGTTAGAATGATAGCAGCTCTCTCCGAAAATGTATTCACTCCACCTTTTAACTAATCAATCACAGGAAAGGGAGGACATTTTCTACCTACCACAGAAGTCATATTTTTCCCACACAGATTGACAATTATTTATTCCAGGAAAAGACAACCCTTCATAGAATATCTGACCATCCCTTTCTGAGGTTTCTATGACGAATGTCTGTTTGGGTGGGCCCTTTGTACCCCCCTTCCCGACACACACCTCATTTCTACATCTTTTTCACGTGATTGCAATCACCCCCAGCAACATCAATCCAGCTGACCCTTTCAGGTGACAAAACAAAATTTAAAGCGTTCCTTATGCTAACATGAAAAGAATAGTGATTTGGTTTTAGGAGGGAAAAGTCATAAAATGCTGAAAATATGCATTTATAACAGCAAATATACCTTTTTATGCATTTATATGTACAAATGGCAAAAAGTGCTAAAATATGCAATTTCATATGCACGTATGCAATTGCATATTATCCGCTGTCTAGATAATACACCTTTTCAAGCATATAAATTCGAATTTAAAAACGTAGGATTTTGTGTATAGTTTATTATATTAGTATTAAACTGCAACTTTATTCAAAGAAATTTAAAAAGTTTAAAAATTTTAGAAATATTGCGTCCTTAAATGTTTATTTCTTAAGGACTCCACCCTTGCTTTTATCTGCTTACACACTTAATAATATACTAATTATTACTAACTTATAATAATCATTATATAATAATAATTATTCAACGGTGTCTATGTTACAAATTTATGTATGTTGTAATGTGTCTATGTTGCAAATTTTTAATCTTCTAGCCACTACTTTAAAAACAACATTTTTTATTTAGATCATATCTAACTGAGCAATGCTCCACCTGAGCTGATGTTAAATTTTCATGCCGTTTAGGGATTAAAATACAATATTTTATGCTGTTTTCATTTCACTTTCGTTTTAAACGATTTTCAGGTGATTTTGTTTTGGGACTGTTTAATTTAAAATATTAATAATAATAATTATGATAAATGGAGGACTCCGTCCTTTATTCATCATCGCTCGAAAGTTATAGTTAAATTGAAGGCGAAACGTTATTGGTTTAGTTATGGTATTACTTGACGATTGTTAATTTAGTTATTCTATAGCATATTTAAAAAATTGGTACAGTAAAAATACCTTCATAAATCGATAACTTTTTGAATGTAAATCGAAAAAAAACTTCAGCCCAATTAAAAAATTGCAAGAACTGCTAGGTCCTGTCACACATACTTCAACAACATAAAAAGTATTCGCCGAAGAAGAAAAACTACACAGCCACCAATTTGCTTAAGATCAGTTTGTAAAAAATAATTTTTACATATCTCTAGTTAGTTTATTTTATAGCCGTTGCTGGAAAGTGGACCCAATTAAGGAATTACAACTACCAATGTTCGACTCAGTAGCCTTGTAATTTTGAACCCACTCCAGAAGACAAAGGAACTCCTGGATCGAGTATTTGGAGAAATTTGCCTTCGTGGAGGACTTTTTGATGGAACTAACCCGCATTTGCGTTAGATGGAGAGAAAAACCACGAAAACCTCCCTAGGTTAGCCCGATGGCAAGGGGACTCTAACCCAGGGTCTTTATGGACCTGGTATTTTAATTTATTTTATAACCGCTGCTGAACAGCCGACCAAATTTTCTGATTTTATGACTACCAACGCTCAATGCCGTAGCCTTGAAATTTTGAACCCAATCCAGAAGAAAAGGGTACTCCTGGACCAAGTATTGGGAGAAATGTGCCTTTTGACTTTTGATGGAACTAACCCGTATTTGCGTTACACGGAGCGGAAAACCGCGAAAACCTCCCACGGTTAGCCTGACGGCTAGGGGGCTCTAACCCATGATCCGTCTACCACTGAGAATATTTTTTGTCAACACAATGGTCGGTGCAAGCCGGGTGCGGAATATGTATTATCAGCCATCGCTGGGATTCGAACCCGGGTCATCTCGTTGGAAGGCGAACGCTCTATCCCTGAGCCATCACGAGATTCGTTATGCAATAAAAAGCCATTTTCAGAATTTTCATTTATTTCATTGTCTCTTAGAAAACAAATATCTAAGTATGCTTAATTTTTCCCATCGTTAAAGTGCTTTGCACCTTTTTAATCACTAATCCCACTATGACAATCTGCCGGCCAGGTGGCCGAGTGGTTAGCGTGTCTGACTGTGGTGCCAATGGTCGCGGGTTCGAATCTTGCTCAGGGCATGGACGTTTCTTTCTCTCTCTCTGTGTGTTATGTCCTTTCTCCTTTGTGTGTGTGAATGTAACCCGCCCTATAAACGGGTTTGTGGTTGTGTGACGTGGGCGACGCCGCTCCACCGCCGTGACTTCGCCGCAGGTGCCCACTTGGTAACGAGAAGAGAGTAGCAGTTCTGGCATTTCTGTGACCAATGGGACAATCCCCAAGTGCCCGCCATTAAAAAAAAAAAAAAAAAAACTATGACAATCTACTAATTTTTTAATTGACAAATTAATTTGTTTTATGCATACGCAAAACAAAACGAAAAAGCAAATTAAATAGATATTTGCCAATATAATTTTAAAAATAACATATGAAAAGAAAAAAAAGATAAACCATAAATTTTTCTGAGGAAATCACACATTCTATCAGATTGATTGTATACATATATCATATGTTCACAGAATTGCTACAAACAAATATAAAATTGGTTGTTTATTTACTTTCGAATTTTCCATTTGACAGTTCGTTGTCTTACTACAGTCACCTGCGCCAGAACGTGAGACAAATAAACAGTATTTTTTCGAATTTATTGCTGACTGAGAATTTTTATTTCGAATTTTTTTTTTTCTTTACGAACGTCATTTTTCTTTTTTTCTTTACGTATTTTTGTTCCGAAATTTAAATACAACAAAGTAAATATTTGTTTTAAAAATTATATAACATAAAAATAATGACTTTAAAAAATCATTTGAATTAAGTATAAAATATTTTTTTATAAGTACGAAATATAAGCAAACTTAAAAAAAAAAGAAGAAAAAAAATCTTCAAAAACCACGTTTATATACAAGTGACTTCAGTAAACAATTGTTAAAAGGTCTAGTTTCGGTATTTTATCACACTTCTTTCTGTCAATAAGATTAAATCGGGGAATACTCTGTCATAATATTCGGCAACGAATCTGACCTCAATTAGAGGTGAACCTTGCTCTCTATACGTTTTTAGCATTTGCCCTGTCTTTTCATACACTTATTCTTCAACTTGGTAAGCTATATAGGCTGCTAAGTAATCAAAATACACTATTTCTTTATGTCCATTTCATTGTAAAATGAAATTGATAAAGGTTATACATTGTGCAGATTAACATTGTACGAGTTTTCCTTGAATTAACATGTGACACAGACAACCCATGTTCAGATTTCACTAATAATTAATGGATAGGCTGCTTTTTGGGATTCCTGGCAACGGCTTAAGTCATACCCAGCGTCAATGAGGTGGTCCGGTTTCGAATTCCAGCGATGGCTGGTCGGTTTGAATTCCGCACCCGGCTCACACCGACCACAGTGCTGACGTAGAACATCCTCAGTGGTAGATGGATCATGGGTTAGAGTCCCCTTGCCGTCAGGCTAACTGTGGGAAGTTTTCGTAGTTTTCCTCTCCATGTAACGCAAATGTGGATCAGTTATCTCAAAAAATCCTCCACGAAGGCAAATTTCCCCAATACTTGATTCAAGAGTTCCCTTGTCTTCTGGATTGAGTTCAAGATTAGAAGGCTGCGGAATTGAATATAAGCAGTCGTGAACCAGAAATTGGATCGGCTCTTCAACGACTGTTATGAAACAAAATAAAATAAAATGGGTATCAGTTTCTTTGAGAAGTAAAGGCAAACGGTGATCATGATCTCAATTTCGTTGGTCTCATAATTGTGGAGCCTTGACTTCCAAGAACTTCTTGGCCCACTACTGGCTGTTACAGGTGCTTTACCTTTTTGCACTGCACAGTACTAAGTACTACACACGTTACGTATGTAGCACTTAGTACTCTACTATACACAGTACTAACACAAAAATATCTCCAGCAGAAGAAAAATTATAGTTAAGACTTGCATTGCCGCTGAACTATATCACATCTTGCAGCATAATATTGCCCTAAAAATATCTCCAACTATAGAAGGATTATGGTTTTTGCATTGACACTAAATTATATCACATCTTACGGCACAGCAATTACAGAGAAATATCTATACAGCAGAAGGAGGATTATGGTTTAGACTTGCATTGCCGCTGAATTATATCACATCATACAGCACAGTAATTACCTAAAATATATCCAGCAATTGAAGGATTACGGATTAGACTTGCATTACAGCTGATTTATATCATATCTTAAATTCATAACTATTAGGTGGACAGGAAAGTAATGTCGTTTCGGTGCTTTTGATATTTGTTATCAAGATTTTATTTTTAATCAATAATGTATTCTCCCTCGTGAGTAACAACCTTTCAATGCTGGATCGAAAATGAATCGAAAAAAATTAATTGGTTTTTAAGACTAATGAATATTTAATAGGCCGAAACGACATTACTTTCCGGTCCACCTTTTATATCATATCATATCTTATAAGTGTAGCAAGTTGTTGTTTATACAACCAAAAATTTTAAGCTTCATAATTATTTGCTGTTGTCTGGTCAGAATGATATTATGTATGTTTTAAAAAAGTTTAGTTTAAACGTCAAACGATATTTATTGCGTGTAATATTTAGACCCTTAAAGCAAAAATATAATTTATTCATTCTTATATGATTTTTAATCGAATCAAATTTATTAGTTTTTTATTTATTTTTTCTTAAAACAGCAAGTCTTATGGTAAATATTTTATTCTTCTGTCAATGTGAATTTTTGTCATGTCGATGGATTAATAATGTTTCAGTGAAAAACTTCATGTAAGAATAAAAAAATTTTACTTTTGAAATTAAAAAGCACATTCATATCCAATCTTGATTCGCCGCGCGTAGACGAAGAAAAAAAAAATGAAACTATTTAAAAAAAATAATCTGTTTTTTTATCAGTCGCGTCTTAAACTTTGAAAGCATTCATTTGAAAACTCTCTGATAAAGTGTTCCAGAATGCTTGCAGATTTCAACCGTTTAAGAAGAATCAACAAAATTCCTTACATTTCTGATGTAAAATATATTGCGAAAATATTCTACATTCTTGTCATCAAATTTCTCTCCCTCTATCTATTTCCTTGCTCTCGTTAGGATGCTGTAAAAAAGTTATATTTATCTATTTTTTATTTGGTTCATTATCTAATTTCAATAGGCAAATTACATTCATTGCAAACACATTGCCCGAAAAAAAATATCACACAAAATTAATTCATATTATTGCTCATGAAAAAATTCTTTTAACATTTTACATCTGTAAAAAGTTAAAAAGTGACATTTTACATCTGTAAAAAGTGAAAATGTTTTTACACAAAATTTGATTTTTTAGACTGATATTTTCATGATAAAACTCTTTTCAATGGAAAAGTAAAAATACACTGGAAAAGATATACTTTTTACGATAAAATACGTTGGATGTTCTGTAATCACAGCCATTAACATACATTTTTAGAATCCTTTTCTTTAGTGAGAAAAAATAAGTGTCTATCAAAATCTAATGAACCACTTATGAGACAGATATTAAAAACATCGAAAACTGTTTGATTACCCTAAGGAGAAATAAAATTCGATTATTAGAGAAACTTTTAAGTTTTTTTTTGGCATTTTAAACAGTTTTAATGTTTTTAATTCCGTCGTCCTCATCAGTAATTTTTAACTCACTACAACGTTTTTGTTTTTTCTTCAGTTCTAAAGATTATTATTATGAAATCCTCAATGAATTTATTTTTTTAAATTCATCGGTTGTAGAAATGGTGGGGTGGTTATTAAAGGTGGATACAGAAAACTTAATAAATTTTGTTATTCAATAAACAATTTTATTAAGTAACAGATGATTTTCAACTCCAAAATTAAATTTTTAAAATAACGCGGATTCTGAATTTGTTTACCCGCAATTTACTCGTTAAGATTCGGTTCCCAGTAATCATTACTCACAGCAGTTATAAAAATAGCATATTATTCGCAAAAAAGCATCATTTCATAATACGACGGAGCGTTCGAAAAACAGTCTTAAATGTTCTTTTCTGTTTAAGCCTACCTTACAGCTAAAAACATGGAATGCGAATTTGAAGAAATGCATTTTTGAAATTTAGAAATGAATCGTGTGTCCTATAACAATTGGTTCATTCAATAAAAAAATAAATTTATTTGTTTTTATTTAATGTTATGGTTGTCTAATTGTACTAGTTCTTTAAGAAACTAGATATATTTTCGCTATTTCAAAATTATATTTATTTTAACTGTATAGTTCAGTTAAAAAAAAAAGTTAAATAATCAATAGAAGTTCAATAATATTTTTCTACATATTAATAATAATAAAAAAGCTGCATTCTTTATTGCTGAATTCATCAGAATCTATTATCTACCAAATTTTTATGCTCACAGATCAGCAGTTTTACGTAGTGCAAAGCATCTTGAATAGTATACCACAGCTTTAAAGAGATAGTCTACGTCCATTGTAAATATTTGTTTCGATTTTGTGGTTCAAGTTATTCCATATTCCACTACGTTAGCGTTTCTAAATTGCGGATTTTTGCAAAATCTCTTATTTTCACTTACGTAAGTTTGATAATTTTTCTTATGGGCGCATGCGCATTTCACTAAAACTGAAGCATGTGCTCTAGAAGTGCGCAAGTAAATTATTACGTACGGAAGATAATGCAAATTGCAAGATATCCCTATTGTTGCAAAATTGTGGCAATCAAATATTTTAAATAACAAATATTTACAAGAATATTTTCATCCAATAATGTTTATTAAAATGTACAAAACAATTTTTTATCCTTCAAAAAACTTTCCTTTACAATAATTTGCAAAACTGCTTTTCTGGTAATATACGTATATATATATATATATATATATATATATATATATATATATATATATATATATATATATTATATATGTATATATATATATGTATATATAGATATATATATATATATATATATATATATATATATATATATATATATATATATATATATATATATATGTCAGGTATATATGCCGAGTTACTTCAAACTACACCATAATGCGATGATGGTTATCATCAACTAATCCAATCAACCATATGATCAATAACAATAACAATAATATTTATTCCTCAATAACAATATGAGTCACATAGACTCTAACCACTTAGGTTCGAACCACACAGGTTTCAGGTTTTACCTAAAAACAACCAGTTTCACTTAGAAACTACATCAACTGACTAACTCCTCATTTACATCGAGAAAGTTCGTTGCTTTTCGTTAAAGAGAGCGACATCTGGCGTATTGACAGAGAGGCTATAGTCTCGCATGTTACACTCGGGCATCCTACGGGTTTCGTCCTCGAAACAGAATGACTAAAAAAAATCTGAAAAGAGAAAAAAAAACAAAGCAGTATACAAAATAAACATAACAAATACATAGCAATTTTTTGAAGGAAAAAAATCAAAGCTGCATCGTTCCATCAGTAAATATGTACTAATTTGTCCATGGTTTCATATAGTCTACAGCAGTGGTTGTTAAGTTAGGACCTTCATGTTGCCCAACTTTTTCTACTTCGTATCGGTCATTGGGTTTCACTTTAACAATCTTGTAAGGACCATGGAACTTGGGACGCAATTTTAAACCAGTTCCAAATTGTGTTCTTTGAATCGCCACTAAGTCATCTTTTCTGTACTTGCGGGGTTGTTTACATTTTCTGTTGTGGGTTGATTTATTCTGCTGTTGAATTTCCATAATTCGTTGCTGTGCATCACTTCTAAGATCTTCTCGTTGTTTCATAAAGTAGTTTTCATATTCGTCTGTTAAAATTTCTTTAATCCGTAAATCTTCTTTATTTTTCATGGGTATTCCTAACATAAGTTGAAAAGGAGTTTTATTTGTACTGGTGGAAACTGTACTATTAATAAATCGCTGTACATCGTTTACGTGCTTATACCAGTCCATTGGATTTTCGATGGATAACTTTGAGAGAATAGGGATAAGAGTTTCGTGCAATCTCTCTACTTGGCCATTTCCACGAGGTACTCCAGCAGTAATACGAATATGTTGAATATCTTCTTCTTGACAATAGTCCTCAAATTCTTTAGACACATATGCACCGCCACGGTCTGATATAATTCTGGAGGGATTACCAAAAGTTGTCTGTTGTAACCTCAATTTCTCTAAAGCTGCTTGAGCACTTACATTTTTTACGGGGTAAAGCCATACAAATTTAGAAAAACCATCAATCACAGAAAAAATGTGCTGATATTTCTTTTTTGTTGAAGGCAATGGACCTATAAAGTCAACGTGGTATGTACTTAAAGGTACATCTTCTTTAGGAATCGGGTGTAAAAAACCTTCCTTCTTGCCTCGCTTTCGGTTGCATAGAATGCAGTCAACACAGTTTGTTAGAACAGATTGTATTTTCGCTTTTAGATCAGGAATATAATAATTTTGTTTAATAGCTTCTTCAGTTTTAGAGAGTGCGTAATGTCCCTTACTATGAACTTCTTTAATGATATCATTTTGCATCGCGTCTGGTATTACTAAAAGCTCTCTACCATTATCGTATCGATAAAGAATGTCATTTTTAATAAAGTGTATATTATCATTTCTATTGGCAATTAATGTTTTAATTGTGTTTATTTGCTCATCCTCTTTTTGGGCAGCTGCTATTTTTATGGTTATCTCATCATGCTGAATTGTAAGAGCAACATTTCTGCTTAAGGCATCAACATGCTTCATTTGTGTAGCAGGCCGATGTATCATATCAAAGTGAAACTCCTCAAGATACAACGCCCACCGCGCAATTTTAGGGATAATTTCTTTTTTACTCATTGTGCTTTGCAAAGCAGCGCAATCGGTTATAATTTTAAACTTTACACCTAACAAATAGTTTCGAAATTTTTTAAGCGCTTCAACTATGGCAAGTGTTTCTAACTCATAGCTACTATATTTCTCTTGTTGTTGGGACGTTTTTTTACTAAAATAATGAATTGGATAAAATTTACCATTGTCTGCTTTTTGAAGAAGAACTGCTCCGAAACAAAAACTACTAGCATCTGTGTGAAGCTCTAATTCAGAATTTTGTCTATATAAATGAAGGACTGGGTCATTCGTTAAGGCTATCTTGAGCTTTTGAAAAGCTTCTTTTTGTTCATTATCGAATTTAAAATCAGCATTATTTCTGAGCAAATCACTGAGAGGTTTAGCTATTTTACTATAATTTGGGATAAATTTACGGAAATATCCTGTTAATCCAAGGAAACTCATTAATTGTTTATGTGTTTTAGGTTCCGGGAAATTTTTAACTGCTAAAGTTGTAGACGGTGAAGGGCGAATCGTGCCATTTTCAATTATGTAACCGAGACATTCTATGGAACGTTTTAAAAATTGACATTTCTTAAAATTTAATTCCAATCCGTTATCAGCAGCTGTTTTCAAAACACGTTTTAATTTTTCAAAACCTTCTTCATCATTTTTTGCTGGAATGAAAATGTCATCTAAATAAATAACTAAAGTTTTATCTCTTATAAGATCTCGAAACACATGCAAAATATATCTTTGAAAAACACTAGGGCTATTTGCTAAACCAAAGGGTACTTTTAAAAATTCGTATTGTCCGTTATGTGTAATAAATGAAGTGTATTTACGACTATTTTCATCAACTTCGCAATGATGAAAGGCTGCTTTTAAATCAATAGAAGAAATTACCTGCGCATCGCCTAATTGGTCTAATATGTCCTCCATAAGGGGTAAGGGAAATCGATCTCGAACAATTTTTTTATTTAATTTCCTATAATCGATGCAAACTCGTGTGGAATTATCTTTCTTTTTACAAAGGACTATAGGCGCACAAAATTCTGAACAACTTTCACGAATAACGCCATCTTTTAACCAGGTGTCTATTTGTTTGTCAACTATTTCCCGCTCTTTATATGACAAACGACGAGCATGTTGAGAAATGGGAATTTCATCCTTTAAAATAATATTCATTTTAATATCCGAGGATTTAATCTGCGAGGGTTTATAATTGTTAATCAAAATAAATAAATTCTCTCTGATATATTTATTACGTAAGTGAGATAAATCTATTTCATTGAGATCAATAGCATTAAATATCTGAGTTAAGAAAGAAAAAGTTTCATTAATGGGCGAAGCCTCATTAATATTCGAATTTTCCGAAGTCAAAACAGAATCAGAAAAGTGAGCCTTTCTTTGATCATAAATTAACATAGAATTGCATCTGGGCATTACACTAGCCTTGAAGGGAGACGCTCTGACTGAGTTTTTAAAAGTTTCGGTTTCACTTCCGAAGGGTGAATTTTTCACGCGAGAAATGATTGTATTAACGTTAACTGTTTTTGGGGTAGAGGTATTTTTAACAAATAATTTACCATTAGCAAAATTGATATCCAAACAATTAAGCACATCCATTCCGATTATAAAATCGAATTGCATTTTATCAATAACATAAATATTAGCATTAATCGTAAAATTATCTATACCTATGTTTGTATTAAACCAACCTAATGGGGAAATAGGCTCTTTACTTATTCCCGATAAAATAATATTAGACAATTGGAGGGGAATAGGAGGAAATTTTTGATATAATACATCACTACACATGGTTATTTCACTGCCTGTATCAATAATTGCATTAATTTCACTGTTAAATATTACAATTTTTTTATCAATACGAGTTGGTAGAATTAAATGTACGTTTCTTTCGGTACATTCATGACTGGAATGACCTGATTTATTACAGTTTCTACACTTTTTGATTACTTGATCACATTTTGCACTTATATGCCCATAATTGTGGCAGTTATAGCATTTGATCTGAGACATATCTTTATTTTGATTCGGATTATTCAAACCAGGAGAAAAGGAAGAGATGGGTGTGTTTCGTTTTTGTTGAATTGGAAATGTTTTGGTTTTAAAGATTGAATTCTTATTAGAGGTGTCTACTTTTTTTGTTATTATTCGCGCGTTTTCGTATGTTTCAAGCTTATCAATCAATACACTTAATTCAGTTATTTGGTGTAAATCATCCAATAAATGTTCGCGGATATCTGACGGTAATTTTCTTCTTAGTTGGTCAACGACCATATATTCTTTTAGCTTGTCAAAGTCTGTTATTTTCAAACCGCTAATCCACTCGTCAAAATATTGGTTTAATTGATATGCGAAATCTCGCCAAGAAACATTTACTTCTTTTTTATGGAAAGAAAATTTCTGACGGAATTGTTCCGGGGAAAGTTTAAAACGTTTCAGAAGCAAAGTTTTAACAAAATTATAGTCTGCAGTTAATTGTTCAGGCTCTTGAGCAATTATTTGAACAATGCTCAGTGGGAGAAGTCCCATTAAATACGTGACGAATTCAGTTTTATTTATATTTATTCTGTTTGCTTGACGCTCAAACAATTGTAAATAGGTACTGATATCGGTTTCGTTGGCATCAAAACTTTTAATTAGTTTATATAAGTCACTTGTTTTTAATGTTTCTGTTGCTGGAATCGGAGTTCCGTTTTGCCGATTTAAATTTTCCGCTTTAAGCTTTTCAAGCTGAATTTCCTGTGCTAATTTTTCTTTTTCGGCCGTCGCTTTTTCCAAGCGTTCCGAAACAATATTTTCTAACACATTTTTCGTAAATATTTCATCATATTTAGCATCGGAAGTAATTAGCTGTGTTATATTGATAATTTTAGGATTAGGGGGAAGTGTAATCTCTAATTCTTCTGCTAGTTTTAATAGATCTTCCTTTCTAGATCTGGACAAGAAGCTCATTATTTTATTTTACTCTATAATTCACACAGAATAATAGTAAAAAAAATATAGTACTCACAGGTTCGTGATTTTCCTTTATCCAATTACAACTCACACTTCTGACACCATTATGTCAGGTATATATGCCGAGTTACTTCAAACTACACCATAATGCGATGATGGTTATCATCAACTAATCCAATCAACCATATGATCAATAACAATAACAATAATATTTATTCCTCAATAACAATATGAGTCACATAGACTCTAACCACTTAGGTTCGAACCACACAGGTTTCAGGTTTTACCTAAAAACAACCAGTTTCACTTAGAAACTACATCAACTGACTAACTCCTCATTTACATCGAGAAAGTTCGTTGCCTTTCGTTAAAGAGAGCGACATCTGGCGTATTGACAGAGAGGCTATAGTCTCGCATGTTATATATATATATATATATATATATATATATATATATATATATATATATATATATATATATATATATATATATATATATATATATATATATATATATATATATATATATATATATATATATATATATATATATATATATATATATATATATATATATATATATATATATACACTGGTTATCATAAATTAAGGAAAAATCACAAAAATAGCGATAACTCTTTCAAAAGTAAGCCAAACCGTGCAAAATTTGCATATGTTGTCCACTAAGAGTAGCTGAGTAAAATTGCAATATGCAAATTAGTGGCGCTGCACTCGGCTTACGTCATCTGCCTGGAGCATAAAAGTCCAAGTTTGAGAGAAAGCACACAAATTTTACTGTGATTGCGACATTGAAAATCTGAGATAGCCAATTCGTAATAATGACCTCTAGGCATCATTTGCCTGAAGAACTACGATGGAGAGCCATCGGGAGACTAGAGGCAGGGCAGAGTCAATCAGAAGTGGCCAGATGGCTAAATGTGAGTCCATCTGTGGTTCATAGACTTTGGAGGCAATTTCAAACCACAGATTCGGCATCTAGGAGGTTCAGTCAAGGACGGCCAACTGTTACGACCAGTGCCGATGACCGATATTTGACATTAAGTGCACGCAGGAATAGAACCGCTACTCCGACACATCTTAGATCCTCTCTTGCTGCAGCCACCGGAAGGTTGGTGTCAACGTCAACTGTGCGCAGAAGGCTCCACGAAGGTGGTCTGTATGCGAGACGACCAGCCATTTGCGTGCCGCTCACATCACGCCATAGGAGAGACCGTTTGCAGTGGGCCCGACAACATGTCCACTGGACGTCAGATCAATGGAGGCCTGTTCTCTTTACGGATGAGTCCAGGTTTAGTCTAGAAAGTGACAGTAGACGTTATTTGATATGGAGAGAACCTGGGACCCGTTATCATCCATCAAACATCCGTGAAAGAGATGCATACGGAAGAGGCAGTGTCTGTGTTTGGGGAGGCATATCCTTAGGAGGGCGCACATACCTCCATGTCTTTCCAAGGGGAACCGTGAATGCTCAGGTTTATCGAGACAACATCCTTGATGCTTATGTGCGCCCATATGCCGGGGCAATTGGTGATTGCTTCCTGTTACAGGACGATAATGCAAGACCACACAGAGCTCGCATTGTTGATGATTATCTTCAACAGGAAACAATTACTCGCATGGAGTGGCCAGCTCGATCCCCGGACTTGAATCCTATCGAGCACGTTTGGGATGCTCTAGGGAGGCGTGTATCTGCCATCAATCCGCCCCCTCAGACCCTTGCCACGCTTGCAACTGCTTTACAAGAGCAATGGCTCTCACTTCCTATTGAACTGATAGACCGCATAATTGAAAGCATCACACATCGCTGTTTGTGCTGTATTGCTTCTAGAGGCAATCATATTCCATATTAAAGGTACTTTTTCTATTGCAAACCGATACTTCCAATTTGTTTATTTTATACATGTGCTAATTTCTATACTACTATTAATGTCTGATAATTTCTTTTTATGTTGTTTAATACCTTACTATGTGTTGTATATTGTGGGTAAGTTTCATAAAATTCCATGTGTAATTTCTTGAGTTATCGCGATTTTTGTGAATTTTCCTTAATTTATGATAACCAGTGTATATTCATACATACATATATACCGAGAACAAAAGAAAAGATAACCACCCTGTAACTTTTGATAACAGTTCTGAATAACTTTTGATCTAATGATCGGATCTTCACGTTCTAGGACTCAATCTTAATGTTGGAGAGGTAACCTCAAAATACTATTTAATTAGTGCAGGAAATTCTCTGAAAAATGAACCTTTTTTCGACTTATTTGGATTTCTGACTCCCAAGGTAATGGGAAAACTGGGAAATATGGTTCTAAAAGTTTGGTCAGGAGAGCGATCCGTAGTATGAACCCCTTAATGTTTAAATTACTTTGTATTTGGTCATATCTCGAGAACTTTAGAAGCGAATTGAAAATTTTTTGCTCACAGTTATAAAGTTCGTTTATCCAACGATAATTACATGCAAAAAATAATTTTTAATAAATATTTATTGCTTTTTAAAATTTTATTTAATAAAAGTAAAAAAATTGAATTGTGAGGTATACATTTTTTTACACCATTGTGAAAAATGGAATTTTAAATAAGTCATTTCCTTAAAATTCAATTTCTCAGGAACAATTCGACCTATTTCGCTTAAATTACGTGAAGATCCGATCAGTAGATCGAAAGTTATTCAAAATGTTTCTTTTTCCTCCGCTGACAGTACAAACCAATAGCAATTTTCTATTAAAAAAAATAATTTTTTTTTTACTTTTAAAAAACATTCCTTATATATATATATATATATATATATATATATATATATATATATATATATATATATATATATATATATATATATATATATATATATATATATATATATATGTGTGTGTGTGTGTGTGTGTGTGTGTGTGTGTGTGTGTGTGTGTGTGTGTGTGTGTGTGTGTGTGTGTGTGTGTGTGTGTGTGTGTGTATTCCTTTGAAGGGAACTCTTAAACAGTTTGTGACACCATTTTGTTATCTATAACAATCATATAAAACTTAAACATCACTGGGCATTTAATCTGTGACAATAAAGCTAAATAAATATATTTCTGTCTGTATATTTGGATTCATTTTACCATTGTTCTAGGTACACCTGAACTTTAGATATGCACTTCAAAACTAATTGTAAAAAATAGAAAAAAATATATTTAAAAAGATGTATGATGGCGCTCCCTTTGTATAAGCTTTTCCTGCACTTCATTCATGCAGTTTTTATTTGTTTAAAAGTGCCTATCAAGAAAACGTGACTATCTTTATCAGACATCTGATGATGCCATTTTATCGATCACACATTTGAATAGTGATTTGCAAAATTTAGGGTTGCCGATTAAGAATCTTATTCTTTTATTCTGAATCACGGTAACAATAGAACATTTCTGGGAACTTGACGATTCTCGGAAATATTTGTCAACTCGCTTTTATTAACTTGCTTTCGTGAATAAGGAAAAAATCAAAGTAATTTTCATTTTCCTTTATTACCGTCGTTGAACAGCCGACCCAATTTTATGGGTTTACGACTATTAATGTTCAACTCCGTAGCCTTGTAATTTTGAACCCAATCCAAAAGACAAAGGAACTCCTGGATCGAGTATTGGGAGAAATTTGCCTTCGTGGAGGACTTTTGGATGGAGCTAACCTGCATTTGTGGTACATGGAGAGGAAGACTACGAGAACCTCCCACGGTTAGCCTAACGGCAAGGGGACTCTAACCCATGATCCGTCTACCACTGAGGATATTTCACGTCAGCACTGTGGTCAGTGCAAGCCGGATGCGGAATTCGTCTCGACCAGTCTTCGCTGGGATTCGAATCCGGTTCACTTCATTGAAAGGCGAACGCTCTATCCCCTTAGCCATCGCGGCTCAATCTAAGTAATTTTCATTTTATTTTATAACCGTCGTTGAACAGCCAACCCAATTTCATGGGTTTACGACTACTAATGTTCAAATCCGTAGCCTTGTAATTTTGAACCAATCCAGAAGACAAGGAAACTCCTGGATCAGTACCCCCAGAGGTTTTGATTTGCTATGGGAACATGGAGGACTTTGAGACTCGACAGATTTAACGTGCATCAGTCACCATTTACTGCACGGGGAGTCTTCGGCAGGTGAGGATCGAACCCCCGACCTCTTGGACATGGGCTCAGCGCCCTACCGACCAGGCTATCCCGGCCCTTCAATCTAAGTAACTGAAACTTTCACGCTTTTCTAGTTTCTCGAACTTGAAAAAGATCTCCGCGTTTGATGATAATGCAAATTTTAAACGTTTCCTAACCGCTGCAAGCAGAATTTGAAATCATTTCAGATCTAAGATATGTGTAGAAATATTTACAGAAAATTTATCAAAAATACTTAGATTTGTCCAAAGCTATTAATTGTTGATTAAAAAATATATTTGCTTTTTAATATTTATAAATATAGTATATTTATGATTAATGCTTGCAAATTAATAAAATTACTTTTTATTTATATGTCCCGAAGAGGACTGATCGTAAAGACACGGTTCCCAGTAGAACACCGAAATCAAGCATCACTGGCTGCGATCAGTAAGCGGGTGGGTGACCACTTTGATCAGAATGCGTAGGAACCAAGGGTGGGCGGTATCGGTCCTCGTTAAACTGTTGTACCGTAAAGTGCTCGATTTCGCACACAGGTCGTCGGGCTACCTAAACAGGGGAGCCATCCCCTCTGCAGAGGATCAAAATTGCGATGACATGTCTTCGGATCATCCTCGGGGATGTTTTCCAGACCGTCGCCAATAGCCCATTGTGCATCTCTAGCGACGTAAAGAAAGTTCCTATTTATTGTTAGACAGACGTATGCATACTTGCATATATATTATATTATAAGTCATTAGCTCTTTTCAAGCTGAGGAACAAACAGCATTAAGCTAGCTACAACAAAGCTAGGGTTACTATGGGATATGGGGCACGAACCTTTTACCTCCTCGTTACGGAGCGTTTAGAGGAGGGACGTGACCACTTGGTCGAACGCTCTGTAGCATGGATACTTGTAAAAGTCACGACAAATAAGTATTTATTTTTCTAATATTTAAATTATATGATAAATTTCTGATTATAAATGAATAATGGAATATTTTATCATTTCGTAAGAAAAATTATTACGTCTTTTTATCGCCAAGCAAAGTTTATAGTCAATTAAACTTTCGCCCACTTTCCGACTAACTAAAGTGTTCACATTTCAACTGGAGCTTGGCTATAAACATATGTCAAATGTTTTCTAAGCGAAGCAAGCCAAATTTATCGCCAAGAAAAATATCGATCACTTTCCGATCTTAACAAAATAATAGACAGAGAATTAAAAAGAAAACAATAAAAAAAATAATCATAACTAGAAACTAACTTTTTCAAATAGATTAAAAGCTAAGAAAGAAAAAAAAATATTTTTGCCAGACCTGTCATGAAAATATTTAGGTACATAACTTCGGTAACATTTTATTATTACTGAAAAATTCCCCACAAGTTTCGAACGTGATGCGTCCACCCTTATGAAAAAATCGAGGTATAAATGAGGTATAAACGAGGTTTATTTTAAAGGTATAAAGGAGGTTGTTGTTTAAATACGTCGTAAAGGTTGAAAAGGGTGCAAATGAATACCTCAAAATCAACCTCAAATATACCTTAAAAATACCTCCAGAGGTATATTTGCTTCAGCCTGAAGTATATTTTTTTACACTTGTGGAAGTATTTATTCAACAACCTAAGGTGTGTCATTTTACACTTCAGGTTATTATAAATCAACCTCAGGTGTATTTTGTTCGACTTCAGGTAATTATTTTTCAACCTCAGGTATCTAATTTTATGCTTGTAGAGGTAGATATTTTTCAACCTATGGTGTGTCATTTTACACTTCAGCTTATTATAAATCTACCTCAGATGTATTTTGTTCGACATCAGGTAATTGTTTTTCAACCTCAGGTATATAATTTTATGCTTGTAGAGGTATATATTTATCAACCTGTGGTGTGTCGTTTTACACTTCTGGTTGTTATAAATCAACCTCAAATGTATTTTGTTCTACCTCAGGTAATTATTCTTCAACCTCAGGTATACAATTTTATGCTTGTAGAGGTACATATTTTTCAACCTAAGGTGGGCCATTTTACACTTCTGGTTGTTATAAATCAACCTGAAGTGTATTTTCAACAATTGGAAAGGTTATTTTTAATTAGCGCCATGTGTTCCATGTTCTACCTTAAGTTATTATTTCGTAACCTCAAGTATATATTTTTGTATTTTTAGAAGTATTAATTTATCAACCAAAGACGTTTTTTTTTAGCACTTACGAAGGTGAGGTGTTATACGGACCACCTAGTTTATTAATTTTTAGACCCACTATATAAAAAATATAATATATATATAAAGATATTACATATATTATATGAAGAATAATGTACATTACATTTTTTTCACTAGTAGAGATCATTTATCAACCTGAAATTTTTAATATTAAACCTTCGGCAGTAATTGCTTCTTTTGTTAAGCTATAAAAGAAAGTTTCAAATGCATAATTCTTCTATAATTTCAATAGATTGATTTAAATCATCTTAAAATAACACTTATCCAAATTCTACAGTTAGTAAAAATTATTTATGGGAACTCATACTCGTATTTTTAGAAGATAGTTGTCTAAGGTGCTTGAATTTTTAAAGCTATAAAACTACAAATTTAAATAATTAGTCAGCTGAAATTCAAAGTACTTTTATTTAAAACTAAAATTTCACTTTTTTTACAAACCAACAAAATTATTTTAAATACTGTTTCCGTCTACATGTTGAAACTTGTAATTATTGGAACCTAAAAGGAAAAAAAATATAAATTAGTAAGAAAGTCATATTTACAATAATAGTGGAAGGTCTTAAAATATTTGAAAGTATTTTTTTTATCATTTAAATTAAATGGATGAAATTAATTTTCCTTTTCAGATAAATATCTTCTGCCATTTCTATTCAATCCTCGTAGCTAAAAAGCATGTCATGAACACAGCCACAAAATAAAATACACTGAAGACAGTATTACCATTAACAACATTTACAGAAATTCAAATATACAGGGTGTTTATAAAGTCTCGGACCCATTTTGATGTTTAATAACTCATAAAATAATAAAGATAGATTAAAATTAATAACATAAATGGTTAGATAGACTCAAAAAATTTCATGAACCTTGTCAATGAACTTCCACGTGTGCCCCCTTCGTCGCACGGAGAATATCAAGTCGATAGTCAATTTCACGCCAGGGAGCGGCAGGCATGTCACAGAGGCTATTGCGGTTGTAATTCTGGCTTTTAGGCCATCAATGTTCGACACGATCCTCCTGTAAACATTGTCCTTTATAAATCCCCAAAGAAAAAAGTCCAGCGACGTTATATCAGGTGATCTGGGTGGCCAAGGAATTGGACCTCCTCGCCCAATCCATCTTCCTGTAAAATGACCATTCAAAGAACTACGAACGATGATACCCCAATGAGGTGGTGCACCATCTTGTTGCAAAAAGACATGTGGCTGAAGCTCTTCTAGTTGTGGAAATACGAAGTTTTCCAACATGTCTAAGTATACGACTGATGAGATTGTCTTTTCTGTAAAAAAGAAAGCTACCTCTCTTGAAATTGACTATCGACTTGATATTCTCCGTGCGACGAAGAAGGTACACGTGGAAGTTCATTGACAAGAGTCATGAAACTTTTTGAGTCTATCTAACCATTAATGTTATTAATTTTAATCTATCTTTATTATTTTATGAGTTATTAAACATCAAAATGGGTCCGGGACTTTATAAACACCCTGTATAATTCCAATCTTATTATGCAATTTTAACACTTTTTATTTTTCTATACATCTGTAACATTATGGTACTTGTAAGTTTAATAATTAGATTTCCCTCCCTTTCTTTTTTAAAAATCTTTAAACTCAATAAACCTAGTCTATATTTTTAAACTTTTTGTCAGACTTCATGAATCTAGCAGCTTTTTTTTAAATTTTTGACGCTGATTCTAAAAAGGACTTATGTTATTGTCAATCACATCAGAGTTTCTTAAAAAATAGTTATTTTAATAATTTTTAATCAATGTAATCAAGAATCTACAATCGTTTAATAAATTAAAATTTTAAAGTTATGTACCAATTTTTATTCTTTTTTTACACTCAATCGAATAGAACAAATTACAAGCTGATAAGGAGCATTTATTTTAAAGTTGTGAGTAATTTTATGTGAGGAAAATGTCTAATAGAGAATGATTTGAAATAATACTTTTAAAATAAGTTGAGTATAATATCTCCTATATAACTTATAATACCGAGCAGAATAAAACTAATAGTTAGTTGTTACGAACACTTGTTTAAATATAAATACACATCCCATAGGATGAAACTCAAAATAATGCATATTACTTTCAACAATAAATGTTTTTATTTGCAATTGATTTTATTCAATTCAGGATTAAAATTGCATACAATACTGACTTATTTCTAAAATAATTAAGATTTCCGAAAGTCGCACATTTTTGAAGTAGTGAACCATAAACAGCTGCATGAAAAAGCTCATAACCTTGAAACAAATTGTCATATAAACTTGAAATCGGATTTCATTTCATTCTGCCCAATATTCTAATCAGTAATAACAATCTGCTTAGTAAATAATTAACGTGGGTAAAATGCGAGAAAATAACATGTAGTGAAAATAGCAGTTTTGTGATCAAACATGAAGAAGTGAGCTAGTACAGTTACTAGTTTTCAATTATCAAATATCTAGCAAACTATTGTTATCAACAATTACATAAATTCTGTAGTTTATTAGGAGAGATTACTTTTTCTTTTAGGTATAAATTCAGAACTATATCCTAGGGGAAGGCTGAGCAGTAGCTTGCTTGTCTCTTCTTCTGCGCCGCCGCGCATGTGCTATTTACAGCCTAGGCCATCTCAGTAATATCAGAGAACTGTGGATAAGCTCTGTATTTATGTATATATATATATATATATATATATATATATATATATATATATATATATATATATATATATATATATATATATATATATATATATATATATATATATATATACATATATATATATATAAACTTTGCAACAAATATCCAAACGATAAGCATACAGCTATAGTAGAATTTCAAAGCAAAATTGCTATTTTAAAAATCTTTCAATTTTCAATGATTTATTTATAAGAGAAATTGTGAACATTTTTCTCAATTAATCAGCGTGCATACTGCTACGTTAAAACATATACATTTAAGCAAAATAAAAAGAATAGTTCTATTTGACTGAGCTACAAACAATAAAATATACTGTGCATAACCTGCTGTAACGATTCACCAGTAATGTTACCCAAAACAGTGACGAGAAATATTTCGGTTATTCTCTCTTATTGCTAAGCCTACAATGATAGCCTCTAAGAATATCCTCCAACTTAAATTATTTAAGATCAGGACGCGTCGTTAAAACAAAAATAATAAAATTTAAGTTTCAAAATTGAAGCATATTTGATTAAAAGTGATAAAACTAAATTAATAGATGTCAAGCACACTTACCGAATTTCGAATAGACTTTCGATTGTCAACACACACGCCATTTGCCGGCTCGCATGGAACTCTGGGAAGTGAGTTAGTTAATATGAAGTGTACTTTAAGCAACCTTAAAACAAGCTTAGGTATAAATAAAATGACTTCAACACCTCAATAAATACCTCACTCTCTTTAGTTGAAATAAGGTATATTTTTTATACCTCATAAATACCTCAATATCGTTAGTAGAAAAAAGATATATTTTTTATACCTCGTAATTACCTCACTCTCGTTAGTTGAAATAAGGTTGATTTTTTTTATACCTCATAAATACCTCTTTTGTTACAAGTGTAAGAGAAACAACCTCGTATACCTTAAAAATCATCTTATCAGCCTGGATGATTTGAAGTGAATTTAAAACAACCTCAAAATAAGCTTAGGTATAAATAAAATGACTTCATATACCTCAATAAATACCTTTTTATCGTTAGTTGAAATAAGGTAAAAAAATTTATACCTCAAAAATACCTCTTTTGTTACAAGTGTAAGAAAATAAACCTGGTATACCTTAAAAATTTCCTTATCAGTCTGGTTGATTTGAAGTGAATTTTAAACAACCTCAAAAAAAGCTGAAGTATATATAAATCAACCTCGTACACCTTAATTACACCCTTTACGAGGTATAATTTTTATTGCTGTTTTCTCTGCAACCTTAAATATACCTCAAAACAACCTTAATACCTCAAATCAACCTTAAATATACCTTAAATTGTCATAAGGGCAGCGTTTTCAGCCTTCGGTCAGTGGTTCGATCCACAACGTTGCTACGAACCGTCACGTCAAGTACATGCGATATACGAGCTCGTAAAAACCGTTGAATCAAAAATCAAGTGGTCGATTGCTGAATCGTACCCTTCAGATTTATGTCTAAATTGAGGAAGTGACTACACGAAAGAGTGGGTGCTGCCATCGATCCGGGAAATTATAACCCAAGTCGTAAATTCAACCTAGTGATGTTATCTTGTCATTTAAAAGTTACTCATTCCATAGTGATTTCGCAAGACCAAATGGCTGGTGAGATTGACGTTTTCCGTTTTAGGCGTCATAAATAGGCCTAACATTTTTATACCATTTCACAAGCAACTATATTATAACTACTTCAAAAAATTAATTTTCAGGTGAGAAATACATTGCTTTTTAATTCAAATGAGAATAGGAAGAAAAAAAAATTTTCAACTACAAACCTATGCAAGCTCTAGGAAGAAAAAAATAATTTTTTAAAAGATTAAAAAGTTGAAATTTGTTAAAGTGATTGACTTAAACCCATTAAAGTTCAGCAACAAGAAATGATCTATGTAAAAAAACACCTATGTGAAAATACTGGTAGTATATATTTGTTTATACTATGTGGATATTTCCTTTTGTCAACTATTTAATTTGCTTCGACTTCTATTATATATATATTATGTTACATATATGTCATATATATATATAACATCGTTGCCGAGTGGAAGGATTAAAACAGGTCTTAGGCAGGGAAGGAGGGTACAAAATTTATTTATTAATTATTAGACAGAGAGCGGCTATAAAAATGGTCACGAAATGTTGTGTTCTTCATATGTTAGGGAAAATCTTGCAAAGTAAATCCGTAAAATGTTTCAATTTAGGGAATAAGGGAAATCTCAGTAATTGTAATTGGTTTATCAAATAAGTTGCACGATTCCCACAAAGAGCAAAAGGGAAAAATATCTTATTTTTAATTAATGCATACTTGAGCCAAAAATAGATTTATGGACAGGATGTGAATTTAAAAGTGCGAGAAAGTGTTTCGATTAGAATAACAAAATAAAAGGATTTACGGAAAAGAATAACATAAAAAGATTAATTTAAGCTTTTTATGCTACATATGTATGTCTGTCAATGGAAAGAACTGCTATCTCCATTCGCTTCTCCTGAAGCAGTGGCGGTGACTATGGTTACAAGGTGTAACTATTTAAAGTATATATTGGGTCTATATTTAGAACAGATTTTGATTTGGATCTGTGAAGGAAATCTAATCAAAGGAGAAAGAAGCTTCCTTCTTTGAAATGCTCCATTTCTTGTATCCATAACAGCAGACGGCCTTAGACTTTGTGACAAGGGGAGTTCTTTCTATAGACAAACTATATCATATTCTCATTATAAACATATTATGGTACTGTCCTGTTTCCGTATAATGAATTCTAATAATGAAACTCTTGCACTACCACATTTTTTCTTTCTTAAAAAGTGAACCAGCCTTTCAAAAGACGCTGATTACAAATTAATTAGTACATAATAACTACATTAAAAATAAGAATCTAAAAAAACATTTTAAAAAATGAGATTTTATGAACTTTAAAAAATTTGTTGAAGTTGAGGAAAATAACGGAAAATTATTTTAAAATCAGATTCTTTACAAAACAAATTTAAACATTTAATAATTTATTTAAAATTTAATTTTTCAAACAGTTTAAAACAAATATAAAGGGAAAAAAATTTAAAAAAAGATTTAAAACTAATTTATTAGAAATTAAGGGACATTGATGAATTCCTTTAAAATATTCTAAAAAATCAAATTTTTAAAAAAATGCAATACAGTAAAAAGAAAAGGTAATTACTAGTTGGATTGACTATTTTTTAATTACTAAAAATTAGCGGAGAGAGCAGCTGCGTAGCTAAAGGAATGCAAAAGAGAATATTTGAACCTGGGCGTAGCCATTAAAGGACGCATTTCTAAAAACTATCTTTTGTGAATAAATCTGCAAATAAATAGGTTAAGTGGAAACCAAAATAATCTTCTTAAACTTTTGCAGTATTTCTTACTTTTGAAAAAATAACTATATTTATAAATTTTTATTTCTTGCGCAATTTTATTGATAAAATTTGTAAAAAAAAAAAATGACTCTCCAGAACGACAAATCATATGTTTGAGAAGAAAAAAAATCCGTAAAAACTGGCTCATCAGTCTGCTACATTTCATAGATTTTTTTTAACTTTAGTTGTTTAAAATTTTAAAAAAAGTTTGAAACAGAAATCTATGCTTAAATTGAAGATTGTTTCATGAAATTTAAATTGTTTGATCTTAGTTTCTTTTCTAAAAATTAATTTTGAAGAATATATGCTGATTATAATATGCATATAATAATATGACAGATTATAATCTTTTAAATGCATAACTCCTTCCTTGCCTCCTTTTATAGAACTCAGGATTTAGGAAAATAGGATTTTTATTTTAAATCAACATTTTAGAACAAAAAAAGTTTTGTTCTGATTTCTATAAATGGGGTTTGCTTCATTATGTATTAATAATTCTTATTTAAATATTCAAGCAAATAATCAATAAACAGTATAAAAATTCGATTTCAATAGGGATTTTTTTGGGGGAAACTTACACAATTTTAGAGAATTTTCTAAAATGTACAAAAACCAGGAGAAATCGGCAAAATCCAGTAGAGTTGGCGGCTAAGTGTTATTCAAATATATCTTCCAAGTATTGTTGTCTTAAATATTTTACTTACCTTATTGTTTTAAACCCAGAAACATACCCATACTCTAAAATTGAAAATTCTCTTGAAAAGCATGACCCCTTAAATCTAACATGGTAAGGTGAGGTGGAGCAAAAACTAAATTTTACCCCAGCTGCTAAAATACCCCAGTTATGTCCCGGGGAGAAAAATGCAGTAGTGTTTAGTTGTTTATTTACGTCACACTAGAGCTGCCCAATTAGCGATTGGCAACAGTCTGGGAAACATGATTCTGGGATGATGATTCAAAGACGTCCTATCGCAAAATTGATCCTCTGCGGATGGGATGGTCCCCATATTTTGCTAGCCCAAAACCTGACCACTTCTTATGGTAAACAGTTTAACAAGGACTGAAATCGCACTCCCTCGGTCCCATCGTAGCCTGATCAAAGTGGACAACCACCCGTACACTGACCGCAGTCAATGATGCTTGACTTCGTTTCTACAGGGAACCGTGTCTAAATGATCAGTCTACTGTGGTACGGGAAGAAATGCATTTTTTTCACGAATATCGGCTATGCTTTTATTCACATGACCTGACACTATTTTTCTGCATTTCATACATTTCACGAATTAACGTGAAAACAAAGAATTTAAAATTGATGTATCTTCAAACAATGAAATTTATGATGGATATATAAAGAAATTCTATTAATTATTTGTTAGAGATAAGCTACATTTTTTGCCCGATTTCATTTTTTCTTCCCTCTGAGAAAGGGAGCTGGATTTTAGTGAAATTCAAGCAAGAACACACCAATTGAATAAATAAAATTATTATTTTAAATTTTAAGCATATGTTGCTGTGGGTAACGAAGTCTGTCAAGGGCCATTTATTTAACTGAAATTTAAAAGTTTTTTTTCTTTATTTGGCAACTTTATCTGGATGTTATTTAAATCCTTAAGTTATTTATCTGAATTTAAAATATGCCTTGTTGTTTCTGTCCTGGATATAAATCAGGTTATCAGAAACATTATAAAGTTTTGAATTCGGAAAATAAAAAAGATTAGAGCATTTTTAAAGTGCCGAAGTTAAGTAATTTTTAAAAAAATTATACAAAATCATTTTAACATATTTGTTTATTTTTTTATAAAACATACAATTCATCTTCTCTGACTTTTCATTAGATATTTCTATTTTAACAAATTTTCATGTGTACATTGCAAATAAAATACAATGAAAAATATATTTAATTGCTTGTGTCTTTTTTTTTAAATTTATTTTTCTCAGCTATATTTCAATAAATTCTACCTATAACTGCGAGGAAGCTCTTGAAATTTGTATTTTAATCAGACACAGAACAGCAACAAATTAATCAACTTTTTAATCAATTACTCAAAAAAGTTGATCAATTACCCCAACTTCTATTCAATAATAATATGAGGCAGTCACAAAAACAATTGAAACTTGTAATGTTATCTAACACACAGGGTCAGTTAAAAATTTAGTATTTTAGGTATTCTTAAAGTGGTTGGAATTTTGAAAGATGATAAGCTATAGTTAATGGCCAGATACAAGGTATACACTGAAAATATGATATACTTTCATTGTACTCTTGTCTTCCCAAAAAATTTTTTAATACTATAGTCCTATGAAAAATACTAATGACTCAGTATCTGAAAATTCTTAATATTATTTCAAACAATATAAACATTTGAGCATAATATATTTATTCTTGAATATAATATATATGAAGTACAAGTTTAAAATATGAAAAGCTCTTTAAATACAGTTCACAAAATAGTGGAAAATATTTAAAATCTTTGTTTACTAAAATGACTAAAACAATCTAATTCCATAAGCACTTTGGCAATACATTCTTTCAACATTATAAATTTTCTGACATTAAATATAGATTTAAAAAGTTCAATAAATAGTATTTAAGATTGTACTTGAGCATTTGTTTGTAAAATTGATCCAATTCGTTTTTCTTAATTAATTATATATAATTTGTAGAACTGGAATGTTTATGTATCACAAAAATCTTGTTTATAAATAAATCGATGTTCATAAACTCTAGGATAATATATAGATGTAACAAGGAGACTGTATTATTCATCTAAACTTCCATCAACAATAGCTGTAAAAGAAAACGGCACAAAAGCGTATCCTTGCCCATCATAAAATTTACTTTGAAACTCCACCCTGAAAAGAAGTAAAGAAGTTAATCCATAAAATTAAATTATTCATAAAAGTAATACAGTAGAGAACCAATTATCCGGGATGCTCGGGACCATCGCTATCCCGGATATCTGAATTTCCCGGTTTTCTGGATCGACCAAAAAGTGTCGTTAATCGATGTTTTATCGAAACCGAAGTACAAGGAAAAAGTGTAATGCATAAAGTAAGAGAAAAAAGAAAGGTACTCCTAACTTTAAAAAGAAAAAAAAATGGTAGAAATATAACATTTAAAAGAATGAAAAAATTTGCAAGTTTAGACAAGAAAATCAAGTTTAAAAAATACAAAATTCTCATATTTATTTTTTAACAATAATTACAATTCCTAAATTAAATAATATAAACAAAACCAATGATTAAATAACGCAATGTATTTCATACCTAATTATACGGGGAGAAACGATAAAATAAAAGGAAAACTTATTAATCTAAATAAAAACACTTGAAAATTATGGAACCAAAACGATAGTTAAAAAAGGCACTAGCATAAATATTAAAACCCGGAACAAGGCAAGATCAACGGAATTCATACAAAAAAAAAACAAACCCTAATGATAAAATTTATGAATAAAAAGAATTAATTTATTGAGTGCGAAATTTATCGCGAAAAGAAAAAAAATCAAACGTAGTGGAATCAGAAAAACAAAACTGTAATCTGCTTCATAAAATAATCCTATGTTTAAATTAATAAACAATTCTCCTTTTATTTCATTTTTTTGTTGATAAAAACAAGATTTTTAATTACAGCAGATGTGATTCCACACCAAGAAAAACTTGCAATTGATACCGCACTTCCAAAGAATGAGAATTTATTCAAAAGAAAAAGATTTTATTTTTATTAGTCGATGTCAAATAAATATATTTTTCTCTTTTCTTTTTCATTTCACTGATATGCTTGCAATGCATTTTCCCCACCCCCCTCGTAAATCAGGCAGAAAACGAAATCAGCATGCCACACCCTTGAGTTTGATTGACGGCCTAAAGAAAAAAATAAAACATTCCTCCCTTCCCTGCCTTCAAGGTCACGGAGGAAATGACGTTTCTCTGGGAAAACGGGGAAAAAATTTTTCCCCTTCCTTACATTTTTCCTCTACTCAACTTCAAGGATGAGTCCAATTTCCGCTTTTTTCGTTCTAGATTAAAATGGCGGGAAAATCGAGCAAAACTTTTCCCGGTTTTCTGGTTTCCCGGTTATCTGGATACCGGATAAATGGTTCTCTACTGTATAATAATTTTACGCACTGAAATAAATTATTAAGTTACAAATAAAAAGTAAAAACGACATGTAGTAAAGTTCGATACAAATTTTCAAGGTGCACAGCCAGATTTTTCAACAAAAAATAAGCAACATTTAAGTACTTTTTAAGCACTCAAAAAATATTTTTAATCATTTTCCAAAAAAAAAAAATCATAATTAGGATCTGTGCAGTAATAAAAAAAAAATTTTCTATTGTTCAAAGTTCCTAATTTATAAAGATAAAATCAATGAAATTCAAAAACATTAAAAACTTTACATAATCATGATAAAATAACCAGTTTTTGATATACATTGCAGAGAAAATTGTGAAAATACTGCATTTAGACTGTGTTTACAGTAATTTAGAACGACAATCGATACGGCGCAGAAAAAAATCTCTTTTTAAAAGAAAAAATTAAGCACTTTTTACTAACTCCAAATAAAAACAGCACCTTTAAGGGCTTTTAAAAAATGCAAAACAAAGATAAGCACGTTTTAAAAATGCTACACACCCTGATTTTTTTTTAAAGAAAATTTCCCAGTTTTAGGGAATTTTTTAGGATACATAAATATCAATACCTGCCAATTAATAATGCGTACAAGTAAAATTTAGATTATTTATCAGTTTTTATCCCCTGACTAGTACATTAATGTCTTAAGTAACTTTTTAATTTAGTAACTTTATTTTGAGAAGAAATAAATTTAAAAAAAAATTGCATCTCATATTTTTAGAAGGTACCCACCAGTGCAAACGTAAGGCATGCAAAAATGCAGATAATCCTTCCATGATTAATAGAATTCCTATAGTAAGTACAGCCCAGGCGGCAAATATTGCAAAAACTGCTATACAACCAGCATATGATGGTATACCAAGAGACATTTTCATCACCATATTCCACAAAACTTCAGATAATTCTAAAAAAAGATAAATTAAAACATATATAAATAAAGTTATAAGAATAATAATATGTATAGCAAGCTAATTATTGTCTAAATATTTCAAACCATTCTTAAGTATAAGTGTTATGCTGTAAGTGTTTCATAAAAAGAGCTAATTCATTAAAAAAGCAAATTATTTATTTTAATTGAATGTTACAAGTGTTTCATAAAAAGAGGTAATTCATTAAAAAATAAAAGGAAAATAGCCAGAAGCTACTTATTTAAACTGTAATAGTAACACAAAATTTTAAAAACTTATAGAATAAAGTGAACAGAATAAACTTATAGTGATACGCTTTTTAACAAAACATCCTTTTCATAAAAAAATGAATAAAATCATAAAATAAATTGAAAAATAAAGATCAGCAACCAATAAAAATCATTTTAAAAAAATTAAACGCAATTGTAACAAGTAATAGAAAGTAAAGAATAAATTTTAATAAAATTTGAAGCAAGAAAAAATTTTTAAATATTACTAGTGAGATTTCTATTATTGCTCGTTTTGTCAAAATAGTCCTAAATTTAAAATTTAACTAAAATTTAATAAACACAAAAAATCTCAGTTATTAACTAATATCATATATCTAATTAATTACATTTAATTAGTTTCTAGTTTCTTTTAACTAAGATCATTATGAATAACACTTAATTTCAGTATTTTTATTTTAATATAGCAGATTTAACTAATAACACACTTCACTATCATATTTTAATTAAGATAATTGAACACAAAAGGGAACTGAGTTTCTATAATCCAATTTACAATGTTTTTCTACCTATAAAAATAATAAAAAATGGACAAAAACTAAAATTTGATTAATGGAAATGAAAGACTCACGTGCATGAGCTAAACTTAAAGCCCACAATCTGAGATATGAGGCAGTGTGCGATATGGAACCTAAACAGTATTCTATGGTATGAATAGCTTGGTGAATAAAAAGTTCACCAAAACCTTCTTCCTCTTCATGTCCTTCAGCTGGTGTCACTTCATATCTCTAAATAAAAATAATAAGAAAATTGTGTTTTTAAAACTAAAAATTACTTCCACCAAGAAAAGTAACAAAAATTAACATAAAGCTCAAAGCAAAATATTCTTTACCAAAAAATATATTACCTTCTAAACTTTTTGGAGAAAAAAAAATCAAAAATCATAATTTTTTATCTATTAATTGGCGAGAATAAATTTTTAGTTTCCAAACCAAAACACTGTAAACTGAATATTAATATCATCAGTCATTTTTTGGACAACCAGTGTAACAAATGCATAATATCATTCCTTTATCACTTAAATTTATCACAAAAATTTGTGTTTGATTATTTTAAAATCAAATACTTTTTTCTTAGTACAAATACTTTTAATATTGCAAACCTTTGTCACGATTAGAAAAACATCATTTGTTTACGGTATCTAATTTAAAATATGGTCGTATAACATAGGAGGAAGATACTTTAATTTATAGAAAGTATATTTTAGACTGAACACATTAAAAAAACAATGTATCTTGATTAAAAAGCTATGAAAATATTTACATCAAATCTTAATATGAATGACTAGTTATTTAAAAAAGTTAAAATTTAGATTTAAATATTTTATAAACTTAGCATTAAAAACAAGAGAAAAAAGGCTATTATAAAATTCCAATTTCAGGCTTTAAATTTCAATCTTTTAAATAAAATTTATTTACTAACAAATCTTTAAAATCCCTTTAAGCATAAGAGGAAAACAATCTTCTATATAATATGAAATGAGTCGCCATAACATTTCAATTTTAACATAAAAGTTGTCAAATTTAAAATCAAAATTTATTTAATTTAACTAACTATTAAGATTTTAAAACATTTTCAAAGAAAAGATAACTATTTCATTGAATATTTGCAAAGCATGATACATGATATAAACTTACCTCATTAGAATGCTAGAAATAAAAAATTGCTAAATTTAATGTCGCTCAATATAAAACATTAAAAATAGATAATATAAAAACATTAAAGAAATAATGTTTCTTAAGATCAAGGATCAAAGATTAATCATTCACATAAAACATAAACTCAATAATTAAAGGGAATAAAATAATAGAGTGATAAACTATTTTCATAGTTGACATTTTTATACCAAACTGTTATTTAGTTTTGTTTCCAGATAGATACTTAAGTTTCTAGAATTTACACCAAAAAATAGCATGAAACACAGATATCTCATTACCTACATTTAAATTATGATGTTTTCCCACAAAAATGCTCTCCAAAACAATTTGAAAATGAGAATCGTGATTATTTTACCCCTCCCCCCAAACTCTTAAATTATATGCTATTGTTTGTCTTGCAGCAACCTTTATTTACAAACAAAAAGGATTTTAAAAAAAGGATAGTCTACTATGTTCTGTATAGGTGTACTTATTAATAAATAACTATTATAAATTAATATATTTCACTAAAACAGCATTCATTAAACGTAAAAGTTAATACAGTATTCGTAAAATAGCATAGTAACATAATGTTGCCATTAAAAATTTATTTATATAATATGAAAACTATTAAAAGTTTTAGTGGTTAAAAAAAAATTTACAAGTACGCTTTTGTAAAAAATAAATACTTACATGACGGTTCATATGTTTTACAACTGGTTTTATTATTAACATCCAAGGAATACAAACAAATGCCAGTGCAACTAAAAATGTTTGCACAATATTCTAAAAGGGAAAAAGATCAAATTAAATAATCCATCTAAAATTTACAACAATATCAAAAACAAAAGTAAAAAATACAAACTATGCATAAAATTCATAACAAATTCATTTATTTTAATTAATTTAAAAAACCTCAAAACAAATAAAAATAAAAAAAATTAATGTAATAGTTGTAAATATGAAAAATTTAAAATATACGTAAATTTTGTATTTATATACATATAATATACGTAGATATATTTCACAAGTAATGTATATATATGTATATTTCACCTATAATGAATGTATGTAAAATCAGAACTTGTAGATTACATATTCTCATTTTACTCTCAAAAAAAAAAACGTGAAATGCTTAAAAAATTTTTTTTATTAAAACTGAAAAAAAAACATTTTTTTTAAATAATTTTGTTAATAAAAATTCACTACAATTACTTAGGAAAAAAAAAGGGGTTTGAAAAACTACACGTCCATAATATTTTGCCCTCAAACATCTGCAACGAAAAAAATTATTTAATTCTAAAAAATGAATAAATAAATAAACAACAAAGAAAAGAAAAATAATATCCTTTTGTTTGACCTGGCAGAAATTCATTCAATTGTAAAAAAATTCACCAAAGTATGCATGATTTCAAACATAATTTTCTTAATAATTATGAAATAATTAATTTTCAGATTTCAGAACACTGTCACACATAGAATGGTTACAATTAGCACTTTAGTTATTATATAACAGGAAGCCATTGTTCATCATAAATTTTTATACCCTTTATTTTTTTTATTTTTTTAGATTATTGTGGAAATATAATTTAAAAATCCAAGTCACTAAATAAAAATTTAGAATGCATAAAAATTATTCAACTATCTGTATTTATAATACTCAAATTATATTGCATATCTGAATAAAATAAATCATTATTATCCTCTTTTTAGATTTGTTTTACTCAAAATAGTTACTAAGTATTTCTACAGATGGTGATATTAACGGAGAAAAACTGTAAAACAGTATAACTGTAAAACCACTCCAACTAAACTATTTAAATAGGAATCAGTTATATTGAATATGTCACTTTGGTAATTTAAAAAACATTATTTCACAGTGATTCTCAATTAGTAGAGCACTATCTGTTAACAAACTTTATAACTAGTTCAAACATTGTGAGATTTGTGCTGGGATAGCCTGGTTGGTAGGGCACTGAGTCCATGTCGAAGAGTTCGATCCCCGCCGGTCGAAGACTCCCCGTGTAGTAAATGGTGACTGATGCAGGTTAAATCTTTCGAGTCACAAAGTCCTCCATGTTCCCATAACAAATCATACCTCTTTGATTACTGATCCAGGAGTTTCCCTGTCTTCTGGATTGGTTCAAAATTACAAGGCTACGGAGTTGATCATTAGTAGTCGTAAACCCAAAATTGGGTCGGCTGTTAAACGACGGGTGTAAAATATAAAAATAAAAAACATTGTGAGAATAAATTCTTGACTTCCAAGCAGAATGCACAAAATGGCCTATTCTATTTCCTCTTATTTTTAACTAACTCTTTAAATTATCATTTGTTTTTAGAACACGGTCAACAGTTTGTGGGGAAAGGTGTTTTCGACTATGTCAACCTTCGTCTATCAAAAGGTACCTCAAGATTGACTCAAGTTAGCATGTCTTATATACTAGTCAACTGATGTTTAATATTTGTAGTGGTACACAATACTCTCCCACCAGAATTTTATCAGGGATAGAATTCGATAAACAGATACCACTAGTTGCTGTATTTGTGAAAGACTGGGAGAGCTGGATTAAGGCTACCGGGTTTTGAGCTTTACCAATGAGAGCTGGTTCATGGTTGTTTATAAGGACTCTTCTGCATTGCTATTAGAAGTTGATTGTGTGGAGATCTCATTGTGTGTAAATGAGACTGAGAAGCAACAGTGTGAGGAGAACGATGTTGCAGTCACAAATAGCAAGTCAACTATTCAATGTGAACCATACATCGAAGTAGGCATGATTATATCATATCATGTTCGCAGATCACCAATGTGGGGGAAGGTGTTGTTGACAATGCCAACCTTCATCTATCAAAAGGTACCTCAAGATTGAATCAAGTTATCATGTCTTATATACTGGTGAATTGATGTTTAATAATTGCACTAGTTATTCACATAAATAGCTATAACTTTTGTTCTTAAATAATTCAAATAATAATTACTCAAAACACAGAAATGTTTAAAGATACTTACTTGCCCATCATACATGTTCTCTAAGTAGCAGGGTTCACCAGGATAGTTCATAAGAAACATGTTGATCAAAGAAATTAAAAGACTGGGAGCACAGGAAGATTGAGTTGAATCATACAAGACCCATTTCATAAATATCATTACTACTAAGTAGCCAAATATGGAAAGCAAAAACAGCACTTGGGGAATGAATTCACAGAAAATGTTCAAATATCTTCTGAAATAGCTATAAATAAAACAAAAGCTTGAAGTCAACTGAAATATGAATTCACGCTATCACTGATTTTAAAAAAAAAAAAATCAGTTTCTTCGAAAATAGTTTAACTTAACTCCTATTTTTTTTTCACATATTATAAAATAATAGAAAGATAAATTTATAATTGAAAATTATTTCGAAAAATTGTCTTTCAACTTTCTAGTCTGAAAGGCAAGTAGAATCAAGATGGGCCAGTGGTTAAGCACTGAACTGTCATTGTGAAGAACTAGGGTTCGATGCCCAATGGCGGCTTGAAGCCCACCCAGTTTCAGATTAATGAATACCGGCTTGTCTGGAAAGAAAAGGCGGCATGTACACAGTGCTAACCAGATTACAACAATCATGCCGTTGGTCACAAAACTGTGGAGCCTTAACCTTCATGACCACCAAGTCCACAACGGGCTGTTGTAGGAATGTGTTAAATTTTTAAAAGTCTCGAGAATTGTTCTATTACAGAAGTAAAACCTAGCAATAGAGACACTATTCCAATATGACAATTAAAAAGGGTGATTGTGACTCAAAGTGAAAAATCCCTTAAAACTTTATGTGCAAACTTGATAACAAGATATCAATTTGCATACTTTTCATAATTTTTTTGAACTAAGATACATAATTGCCTAGCAATGAAGAATTTGAAATCCTACTTTATTGTAACTAATTTAAGAAAAGACTTAGTTCTTACAAGAATCACGATATTGAATTTTGACATCAAAAAGTGAAAACTTATGTGAAAAAGAATAATGATATATATTTCAAAAACCTATAAATGCAAATTACGATTAGATTTTTAAATCATGTGAATACGATTCACAAGTGATTTTTAAATCATGTAAAAATGAAAATCGATATTTCATAATAAAATGTGTGAATTGCAATATTAGCGAATTTCAACGTAGTTTCACATATTAAAAAGGGTAAAAATCCGACAAACCAAAAATAATAATAATAATCAATTTAGCATAAAAATCACATGTATGAAACATTTTTTGTTAATGTGATTCATTGAAAGTTTCAAAATATAAATTTCAGACTGCAGTGTTAAATTTTAACTAAGCGAAAACATTAACAAATAACTCTCAAATTCAAAAGAAAAATAAAAACTTAAAGAGTACTTAATTAAATGTTAAATCTGTTTAATACTGTAATGTTAATTTATTACAACAATTAAATGGTGATAGCAAAAATTTAACCGTATTATAAAATAAATCATAAATAAAATTAAGTAACATTCTAGAGCAATTAACAAGCAAAATACGAGGTCCAAAATACAAACTGAACATACACATGGTTCCATAAACTTAACAAAACACCAAACAACATCTGAGCCACACCAAAAATAATGGATACTTTCATTTTGTAAGAATTCAAAAACAAGATTTTATTGCTAGCACTCTGCCAAATCTGAAAGGGTAAAACAAAAAACATGGCATAAAAAATTTATTGCATATATTATTTTAAAAACAATTTTAAATATTTTTTTCTAATATTTAAACATTTTATTTTTAAAGTAATTAATGAGTTAAAAAGATAAAAATTCACAGCAGAGGAATAAGATTATTAAAATATAAATGAAAAAAATAAGCTATAAAAAAATACTATTTTTAGTATTAATATCAACACCCATAATAATTGTGCTCTCAAAATGTAGGTGCTAAATGAAAATATTTAGTGTACCCTATTTTAAATAATAAAAACAGGTAAGTAAGAAATATTTTTATGAAAACATTATAAAAAATAAGAGACTTCACTTCGTAACCACAACTTTGCAACAGTAACAATATAAAATAAGGTATAAATGTATATAGAATATTTCTAAAATTTCTAAATATTTTTTTTTTTCGGAGAACTTTTTTTCCCTGTCTGCAGAACTATATTCGAAAAATATCTTTCTTGCATATCAGAGGAAGAATAAATACTCGTTATTTTTTTCTACTTTCTTTTGAGAGAATAATTGAGAATTTCTTTTGAGACTGGCTTTAGCTAGAATTTCAGATTGATATTTATAAAAAATAATTTCCAAATAGCAAAAATTTAAAAAGGTTAACTATATAAATATTTTTTAAACAGGAGAATATCGCCAATAATATTAGAATATGTATTATTTTATATTTAGATTTTTAAAAAAATTCCTTACACTTATAATTGAAAAAATTATATACTGTTCTATTCTATACATTTTTTCTATACTGACTTTTTTGTAAACAGAAAGCGCTTTTGTTACTTTAAATTATTAACATATATATTTGCTACTATTAAAAATGTCCTTCCGAAAGGTATTAGTACTAGAGAGAATTGTCGTAGAAAGCTCAAAAAAATTCCGCCACAGGAATTACCTAGAAATTTGGATGAAGTCGATTCAAACCGATTTTATCATATATTCAAATAGTCTTGTCGATCACTTCTTGATGAATAATGATTTAAATTTTAAAAAAAATCTCTAAATCAAATGAATTGAGTTTTTTTGAAAGACTATATTGAATCAATAATGGTCCTTCATCAAAATATTGGTACTAAAGTGTTTTATGATTCTAGTAGTCAATGACTACTATTTGTAAATTGCTAGTCTAAAGCTCTAGGTTTAGAACATAACACAAGGTCTATTAACGCATGTCATTATAATTAATTATTTAATTAAAATAATTCAATAATAACTTTATATGGTAAACATGTTACATACAACTTCTCTTGTTAAATTATAAATTTTAAAAAAAAGAGACTTAAGACAAATAAATTTAATTATTAGGAACTAAACAGTATAAAATTAACTTACAGGATCCACTCCAAATGGATAGGGCTTTCCATCATAAAAACTTACATTTGGATTTAATGCATAGGTTCTACCTTCAAGGGAGAAACTAGATAAACATGAAAAAGAGAAAAAACTCAGTTTTCAATTATCAAATAAATAACTCTTATTAATACCTGTGTTATAACACAAGACTTGATAAATTATACATAAATATTATAATTAATTATCTTAGAACCTTGATTGATTGTTTCTCAAGGGGCCATTTATTATGAATGGTAGATGCGAGAATATCAATAGTGACTTAATGCATGAAAAGCGAAAACGAAGTAATAGATGTGAAAATAAATAAATTTATAACTAATCTAAAAATTTTAATCGAAAAAAGTTATCTACCAAATGCAAAACTTTTTACTACGTAAAAGAAGGATAAATAGAACATATTTACTTTTTTAAAATACAGTCGAACCTCTATTTAACGAAGTCGCTAAATCTCCATAATAAGTTCGTTATATGGAAAATTCGTTAAATAGAAAATCATCTTTTGAAATACTTAAACGACACAAAACAGGTTTCAAGTTCATAAACACTAGACATAATATTAAAATAGCAATGGATACACCTTTATATTGTAAAGTAGTATCTACTATTTATTTTATAAATCTTAATCATAAAAGAAATCTGTGTGGAAAGCAATAATAGAGCAAAACATTATCCAGTGTTGCACAATCATGCTATATACATTCTCAACTAAAAAAAGCTAAATTTAGGCATCAAATTATCGCTGCATTTATTATAAAAGTAATTTTAAACATACATTACCACATGCGTTCTAAAGTTCAATTGCTTCTGATAAAATCCGTTGATTTTGTCGTCTATGTTAGAGTTTTTCGTTTGAAATGCGAGCAAAAAGAGAAAGTGATTTTACTGTGTTCTTTAAAAGTGAAGTGGCTTCGAAATTCAATTCAAGAGTATTTCCCCCATAAAATGCTATAACAAGTTTAAAATGTTCTGTAATATTTTGGGAAATAGGGAAAGTGGATCTCAAAGAAAAGTTCGTTAAATAGAAAATTCACTTCGCTATTTGAAGTTATTTTACGAATAAATTTCCAAAATGTTCTTGGTTCCTTAAAAAAATTCGCAAAATAGAGAAATTCGTAAAATGGAAGTTCGTTATATAGAAGTCCGACTGCATCTGGAAATTTTGGTTTGAACATACTCTTTTCTTCTTAGTGCAAACAATTAATTTTCAACATTTACCACAGATTGCCGTTCATTTCCTGTAATTTCGTTTCAATACAAAAGGCTCCTTATTGTTTCAAAAGCTGAGACATTCCAAAAATTGCTTCATTGGCTTTGATAAAGGCAAATGGGCAAAAGGGCTTGGTCATAAATGTAGATAAAACAAAATATATGTTATTCTCAAGAAACAGAGTCCCAGACCCCTATCTTGAAATAAATTCTTATAGATTTGAAACAGTGAGGTGTTTTACTTACTTAGGATCAATTATTATCATTGACAACAGAATTACTCCTGAAACAAAAAACCGACTGTATTTGGCGAATAGGGTTGTCTATGGGCTGAGAAGATTTATTAAATCTAGGTTTCTTTCTAGGAAAACAAAGTTCTTAATCTACAAAACTCTTGTCCAGCCAGTTTTGACATATGCCTCTGAAGCTTGGACAATGACAAAACTGAAGGAAAATTGTATCGCAATTTTTGAGAGAAAGATTTTGCGGGGTATACTTGGTGGTGTAAATGAAAACAATAACTGGAGAAGGAGATTTAACTTTAAACTGTACAAGATTTATAAGCAACCTGATATTATTAAATACATAAATAGAATGAATTGGATCGCCCATGTGATTCGAATGAGCGATGACAACACAATAAAAAAAATACTGATTTTTAGACCCACGGGAAAAAGAAAGCGGGGAAGGCCGCAGTTGAGGTGGGTTTACTCAGTGGAGTCTGATTTTCTTGCAATTAATGAAAAAAATTGGAGATCAAAGATAAATCGGAAGTCGTCATGGAGAAATCTTCAGAGGAAGGCATTGGCTCACATTGGGCTGTCTGGCGAACTATGATGATGATGACGGCTTTGATAAAGTTCACTTTTGCCATCAGTATCACATTGCACATTTTTAGCTTCTTAAACCAACAACACCAAAAGTTTCAGCATTTTCATCAAGTGGTGTTTAAACATTAAACATGTTGTATGAAGCGTTTTTCTTAAACTTCATCATTAGTCCCGCGATGGCTCAGGGGATAGAGCGTTCGCCTTCCAATGACGCGAACTGGGTTTGAATCCCAGTAGATACGAATTCCGCATCCGGCTGTCACCGACCACAATGCTGAAGTGAAATATCCTCAATGGTAAACGGATCATGGGTTAGAGTTCCCTTGTCATCAGGCTAACCGTGGGAGGTTCTCATGGTCTTCCTCTCCATGTAACGCAAATGCGGGTTAGCTACATCAAAAAGTCCTCCACGAAGGCAAATTTCTGCCAATACTCGATCCCTTGTCTTCTGGATAGGGTTCAAAATTACATGGCTACGGAGTTGAACATAAGTAGTCATAAATCCAGAAAAATTGGGTCACTACTTTTCTTCTCAAAATGAATTAACTTCAGTTTTTGAAAATATCAGCAGAATTTTTGAACAATAGAAGAAATCTGCTGGTTTTAAAAACAATCTGAACGGGCATTATTAACGTTATAAAAGACAAGACATATTTTGAATACAGAAAGCTCTTTATTGTTTAAAAGGCTCTGAGATATTCCGAAAATGTTTTCACTGGTTTTGATCAACGATCTAAACTGGCATTCATAACATTATAAAAAGAGCAATTGTGACAAGACTGTTGAACCAAAATGATACATATAGGAAAGCGATAGATGAGTGAAAAATGGATTGATGTTTGACCTCAAAATTAAATAATAAAATAAAAATTTAAATAAGAATTTGATTTAATTAATGAAAATAACCATGCATGAGACATGTGTATTCAACCGACATTAAGTCTGTTTATTAAGAAAAACTACAGGAATTTAATCTTAATAATAAGAGATCAAAAAGTTCTTATTAACGAAATATTACATAAAAATACTAAAAAATTGCACAAATTTCTTATAAATAAAGCAGATAACTAGGTAATATTATAAAGAAAAAATTTAAAATTCTACAATTTGCAAATTATTCTTACTCTTGAGGAATATCCCATCCGGACCCAAATATATTCATTGATTTAGAAAATGTATCATTATACATCATTCCTGTATAAATTGAAAATAGACCCATAAGGAGAATAATATAACGACCTCCAAACATTGTATTCCAAATCTAAAAAACATACAACAGTTTAGAGAACACATACACTTCAAGTTTTGTAGAATAAATTTTTCTAAAAAAAAAAAAACAGCTATACAGGAAAATTTAAAAATATTAATTTGACAAACTTGATCTTTAAATTACTTTTAAAAAAGCGCAACTAAACATAATTAATCAAGTTGAATAAGTATTAGTTGCTGATAGCAAGAAAATGCACTTTACCTATTAATATTGTGCAGTTTAAAGAATATATAAAGTTTTGTAAAAGGGAAAAATTATTACAAAAAAAAATTTTCTTTAAAAAATGTATACAAAATAGGTTAAAATAATAACAATTTTCACATTTAATAATAAAAGTATTTATAAAAAAAGAAGCTTAAGATAAATAATCAAATTGAATTAATACATAGTTGCTTTTTTTAAGCATGGTTGAATGGCTATGGAACTAGTTATAAATTACTGTGTTTAGGACAGGAATAAAAATTACTAGATAAATAACTTGATAAAAAGTAACTAGATAAATAACGAAAGATATTGCATTTAAATTATAAACACTAATGAATAGCTAATGCTTAAAATTTAAATAAAAATTAAAAAATATGCATAAGACATCACATAAGAAAAAATTAAAAATCATTTTAAACCTTTTTTCTTGTATTTGTTTGATAACATGCTATTAATCTTCAGCATTGTTATATACAGTAGGGAACCGATTATCCGGAACGATCAGGACCATCGCTATTTCGGATAACTGATTTTTCCGGTTTTCTGAATCGCTACAAAAAGCTGTTTTTTTTAATGTTAAACCCAACTAAAAAAAAAAGTATTTGGAAATAATCTTAAAAAGAAGAAAAAACGATGAAGTAATACACTAATGATTATTTATAAAATGATGGTAAGGTAAACATCTTTCAAAAAAGAAAGAAAAATCCTAAAATCTTAGAAAAATCCTAAAATAGACGGAAAATTTATTGAATTTCGCTCCAGTTTTTTGGTTTTCCGATTTCCGGATAACGGGTTCTGTACTGTATTAACGTACATTTAAATTTTAAAAATAGCATGAGAATATGTCACATTGAATTTTTTTTTATTTATTTGCTTGTTTTATTTTCGGTATATATGCAAAAACAATTTGATTATCCTTTAAATAATGCTGGACTATAAAATATAAGATCAAATTAAATTTTTAAAGAATGAAAAATTACTAAAAAAAGTTATGTTAAATAAGTAAATAATAACATGGGAGGAATATGAAAGAACTGTTTTAATTCAATATATAAAAAATTGCAGTACTTTTAATAATTTTAAACACTGCTGAAACAAAATACCTCATTGGTTGACTTTGATGCCAAAAGCTGCTTTTCTTTCAGAACCATCCATAATGCAGCAAGAAACATAATTAGACCATGTCCAGCATCACCAAACATCACAGCAAATAGAAATGGGAAGGTAATAATTGTGTATGGAGCTGCAATAAAAAGAAATTTTGCAAGATTTTTACACGTTAATCAATATTAGCTAATTTTACATCTAATTATTAATTATAAATAAAAAAAATTTAAATTAGAAAAATTTATAACTGAGATATACAAGATTTGAAAAGTACAATGCTAATAACACAAAATTTTAATTCAATAAGATTATACTACTTATAAAAACAATTAACAAAAGTAAAAGACTAAAATAACAAATTGAAAGAATCTGAACTGTCCGCACCTAACCTCAATCTTTATTAATTTCATTTTTTTCTTTCAAATTTACAGCAAGAATTTTGAATTTATAAAAATATTTTGAATTCTCCAAGATTCACAATGAAATTAACATGTTATTTCAATTTCCAAAAGACTGACATTTTGGAAAACAAATAAGTTTCTTTACATAAAATTAAAATTTCCACTGTAAATTTCAAAATAAAAAATTCATACTAATTTTTGATGATACAAAAATCAATTATTAGAAAATACAAGTTTATATTCGTATAAAAATAACTAAAAACATCAGATTATCGATATAGATCACATTATCATTCATCAGATCACTTACATGGATTAACTTCACGATATGTAGCAACCCCATATGCATCAACAATATTTTGAAAGCCAGATGTGAACTTGTTTACAAGATTATAAGTGGGTGGCTGTTCTTTTGTTTCCATACAGTTTACAATAGAAGGCACACTACTTCCACTTTGTTCCTAAAAATAAATGATAATGTAAGATAAATAAAACTAAGCTCAGTGGCGCGACAGCCCTTAGAGGACCAAGGCCTACTGTGCCCATCTAAGTTTTCTTAACCTTGGACTCTGAGGTGCAGGAGCAGATGTTCCGGTCAGGTGGTCAGCCAAACGCGGAACCCCCAGTCTTTAGTTCCCAAGCATGCTTGGTACTCATTTATCGACCCACTGAAGGGATCAACCTTGTCAAGGGATCAACAAGGCTGAGTCAACCTTGCCTGGCCCGAGGATCGAACCAGGGACCTGTGGCACGACAGCGCGAAGCACTACCGCTCAGCCACCGGGCGTCAAGATAAATAAAATATAAAAATATAAGCCAGTTTTTAGAAAACATTATGTGTACCAGGTTTAATAATTTTCCCAGGTCATGGTACCTAATGACACTGAATCTTTTAAGAATTGGTACTTGGTCCCAATAAAAACTGTATTTATTACTTGGCAGATTTTAAGTTCTTAACCAATTCTTATAGCATTTATACAAAACATTAGAAAAGTTGTGTAAATGTCTAATAAACAAATAATTCACAAAATATAGTTCGATAAATACCTAATATCTTCACATGCTAATACAGCCATATTTTTGCTTTTTTTTTCTTACATGTTACTTAAAAAAAGTTTATCAGATAAATCCTTGATAACAAAAGGAAACTATTCGAATGATGATGAAAGTAATACATTTAAAAGATTATGAAAAATTATTTTCAACAAATACTATACAAATACTCTCAGCTACCATTTCATTATGACAGAGAGAAAATGTTTGCCTCTACAGCATTAAAAAAACAATAAGAGAATCCTCCTACTTAATGACAAATGAAAAATACGTAGGGGAAATACAAAACCAAAAACACTATAGTAATCTAATAAATTGTGACTGAAAAGGCAAGAGCGAAAACTTTGTAACTTGCTTGATTTGCATAAGAAAGATATTTAACACAGACATTTTCAAGTTTAATCAGGCAATCAAACTGGTTTTGGTGTTTTCAGTCTCACCTTCATCAAAAGTGATTTGCCAGATTTATATAACATTTCTGCTCTTCTTTGTTTAAAAACTAATTTTTAGACCCCTTAATGTGCATATTTATTTGACTTTATTATTCTAGAATTATTTATAAAGAATTATATCTAGAATTTATCTAGAATTATACAGAACATCCTGAATATATCTTTTAATAATAAAAATGATATGATTTGCTTGTCAATATCGCACTAGTACTAAATGTCTGTAACCAGTCATGTGTAACAGCCATTTAAAAAATTGTATTTTGCAGAGTGATGATTATATAAATAAAACAATAACATAAAATGCAATAAAAATAATATTAATAACTTGGTGAATGATATTATAATTCTTCTAAAATTTACAAAAAAAAGCACTAAAATCTAATTTTGTAACTAATTTCGTTTTTGCAATTTTCTGATTAATTACTTAATCAACAAGACCATAATTTTAAACAACCTTTTTGGTATCTAAGTAAAACTTTCACTATGAGAAAATGTATGAATTAAAAATAGTCATTATAAAATTTCTTACAGAGGCTTCTCGTAATGCTTGCTGTACTGCAGGCAAATTGGTGAAAGAAGTCCAACATTCAGCTATAAGACACTCCTTGGTAACATCCTGATTAAAAAGATTCATGGTATGATAAATGGCCTTCACTTTACGAACTTTAATTAACCACATCTTAATGCTTTTTGCTGCATTTACTAGAAGACGATGTCGATGGTCATTCGTTTGATTCAAAACCTGCAATTTAAAAATATTTAAGGCAATTTTTAAGTAATTTTTAACATAGCAAGTAGACTCTTAACATTATACTTCTCAAATTGAGAATAAACAATAAAAAGAAAAACCAAAACACATATTTCTTTCTCTTCTGTGTTACAGTAGAGCCTGTACTGTTTTACAACCATTTCTGTAACCAGTCATGTTTAACAGCCATTTAAAAAATTGTATTTTGCAGAATGATGATTACATAAACGAAACAATAACATGAAATGCAATTGAAAAATACATAGAAAAAGGTTAAAAATAGTTAAGTTTAAACATAGCTTACATAGAAGTCAGCTAAACAAAAACAAAAAATTATAATAATAATTACAAAAAATTTGAGCATGTTAAAATTGTATAATAAGAATTGCATTACCATTGCTAATCTGATTTTAAAATGAGCAAAACAGAGGATCATTTCTTATTCTTACTTCTTATTTTTAATAAAAATTTCTTAACTTTTTTTTTAACAAAAAAGGAATAAGAATAAGAAATCATACTCTGTTTTGCTCATCTTAAAATTAGATTAGCAAAGGGGTAGAGTAATGCAATTCTTATTACACAATTTTAATAAGTGTGGCAAATTAAAAAGTCACCAATTAAACAATATTTGTTATCTATTAAGCCGTTTTTGACAAGCTATACAATAGAAGTACTAAGTGAAAGAACATTTTTTAATATACATTTTATCTAATACTTTAGTGTTATTTAGTAAATAAGTTTCAATCGCACATCAAAAAAAATAGACACTTGTTTCGTTTAAAAACAGATTTTACTGAAAATCACCATATTTAAAGGCTTAAAACTTAATATTTCAAATAATATTCTATGTTTTCATAAAACCCTAATGCTATTTGTACCTTGAAATTTGGTTGTTTGTTGTCTCTTTACACATCCTTCCATTAATCTTTTAAATTATCATACACAATATGTAAATTGAACATTTAATGCTAGTGAACAGTATTTGAAAAAAATACTTACTTGACTTATGTCCTCAATGCGTGTTTTTACACCACTCAGCATGTTTTCTCTTTCTTCGTATGTCTCAGGACAAGGATACAAAGTAGCATGAAAACTATAATTTCACAATATTGTCAAACTTAGTTACTTAAAAGAGAGACATTTTCTTGTTATAACAACTATACACACTTTAATATATAAAAACCAACCCAAAGAGAAGTTCCTTTTATAGAGTAAAGTAAAGCATTCCCGCTACAGCCTGTTGTGGGGCAGGGGGTCATAGAGGATAAGGCTTCACAATTTTGTGACCAACGGCATGATTGTGGCAATGTGGTTGGCACTATGCACTGGCCACTTTTACTCTGCACAAGCTGGGAGCCACTGGGGATCGAATCGAAGAAATTAAAGAAACTTTTTTTATGATTGTAATTTTATTTCCGCCAAGTTTCTAGCACAGTTTTGTAATGTTTTTAATCAAGAATTAGTACCGTATACGTTTTTTTCTTCCGAATACTCTATGAGGGAAACAGATTCTTCTTTCTAAACATTATTGTATTTCTTCGACATTTTTAAAGATACAATAATTTTTATTTTTTAAAAAGTTTAAAAAATTTAATAGAAACCAGTAAAGTAGATGATGCAGAAATATTTTTTTCACGTTGCACTAGAGCTGCATAATGACTTATTGGCGACGGTTTGGGACACATTCCCGAGAACAGGCCATCACAATTTTGAGTCTCAGCAGAGCTTAAAAACTTTGGTAACTCGATGACCTGTGTACTGTCGAAGTTGCTTTAAGAGGATCAATACATTCACACTTGATTCTTTCGTACAGTGATTAAAGTGATCACCTTCCCACTCCCTTTCAGTGACTGCTGTCAGTAACACTAGACTTTGGAGATCTACTGGGAACCATATCTTACAATCAATCCACTATGAGATAACGCAATTATATCAGCCTTTCAACAGATCTTTCAACAAGCATTGTAGGCTTTTTTTCTTTTTTTTTTAATAAAAAGCCATCCATTTTATAGAAAAATTTTATTCAGAATACATGCAATCAATAAAAAGCTACTTATTTCAATTTAACTACAATATTTCATTATCTTTTAAAAAAATTTTACAGATCGATAAATAAGAATATGGATTATTTACTGAAACTCATTTTACACAATATAACACAAAATTATTTTACACAATATAAATTATGTTATAATTTTTTTTACCGAAGTCATAATTTTTACTTTAATAAAACCAAATTATTCAATTTAATTCTTTAAAAAATATTTTTAAATTTGTTGGGTGTTTAACATGCCAAAGCAGACATGCACATTTAATTTCTGTACCCTGCACCACAAATAATTATTGCCCGTATAAATTTACAACAGATATTTTTTGCCCTTTATTTCACAATAATAGCTACGTATAAGAATAAAAATTAGAAATTCATACACATTTTTATCCATTCTAAGCAATATTTATAATGCATAAATAGCGGTCAAAAAATAATTGACAAGCAATAAATATTGCAACTTACCCATCGCAAATTTTCTTCACACGACCTTTTAATTGCTCACCTTGGAAGAACAGAATGAATACAACTTTGTTGAGTTTTTGTCCCTGTAATATAAAATAAGCAAAATTTTAACTGCAAACAACCAAGATTATTATTCAATAATTTTGTAAACAAAATTTTAAGATCTTTTTCAATAATTATAAATGTAAATTAATCAAGAGACAGATTAAATTTAATAATTTCATGAAAAAAATTTTGAAATTATATTAACACTTTGTTAATTGAAGCAATTGACTTGACTATAAGCTAGCCTTCACATATTTTTAACAGCAGCAATTAACTATTGCCAAACAGAGATATCTCCCCGATCGGTCACATACTGATAGCTTACAAAACAAGAAAATTTCTCCCATCGGGTCCCATAATGCTAACAATGAAACTTTGGCAAGGTGCCAAGAACATATCCCAATTAATAAAAAAATAAATTTCAGAATCTTAAGAAAATGCGTACTTCTGAACTTTGACAACAATAACTAATCATTTAAAATGATACATGCAAAATAAACAATAAATCTTACTTAAAAATAATAGCCAATACAGAAATTCATCTTAATTTTAAACTTTCATGTAATTTTTTTCTCCAAATAAGACCTCTATAAAACAAAAACTGCTGGAATAGAGGTCATCCAAACTTGTAATTATTATTCAAGGTCAAGTGATTCTGATCCAGGGAAAATTAACATAACAAAACACTATCAAGGATGAAAAAGGTGCTGTATACAGCATTCAAAACCAAAAAATATTAGTTTTAAAAAAATTTCAAAAAAAAAAACTGAAACAGGCAACCCAAATTTGCATTCAGAGCAGGGTTTCCGCTACGGTAGCTTTTTTCGCAAAATGCGAAAAGACCCCTCAAAAATGCTAAAATTCAACAAAGCATTTTCGCATTTTTGCTAAAGGATTTTACTAAATTCCATTAAAAAAAAAAGCTTCCGCGAAAAACCATGACGCTAACATCCATGAAAAAAACTTGATCAAACAAGGAGAAAAAATCTAAATATCTTTCGCAAGAAGAACCATGACGCTAGCGTTCACGAAAAAAACGTGATCAAACGAGATGAAGCATAGCGATCAACAAAAATGGCTAGATTATTAATGATTAATATTGAGGGCCCTGAAAGTGCATTTAACTTTCAAGAAGCATTTGTAAAATGGGCAAACATGAAAGAAAGGAAGATTGTTAATTATAAACCAAAATGTTTTGATAAATAATAAATGTGTGTTTTTTTTTTGTTATAGGTATTCTTTTTGATATTCTTGTACATTAAGCTATTCTTTGTCAGATAACTTACAGTACTTGTTTGATATAAAGTAATTTTATAAGCCTAATGGCATTTTAGCATTTTGCTAAAACTTTTTTTCAGATTTTAGCTTTTTTGCTAATGAATTTTTAGACTCAGCTTAAACCCTGATTCAGAGACAAAAAAAGTTCTGAAGATATTGCAAATTGGTATGTGTTCAAATTGATCACAAAACGTACTTTCTGGATACTCATAATAGTTCTGTGGAAACTAATAATTGACACCAAGGAGTACCAGGCCTATAAGGCCACCTCCATAAATGAAGAATTAAATATTGAATCAAAGGCATATGTTATTAAAACTAGTTGATTAGTTAAATTTATAGTTAATAATTAATTAAAATGAAGGAAAGGAGAAGAGAAGGAAAGGACAACACAAATTAGGGATGGCACAAACATAAAACAAAAACAATAATTTGTAAAAATTCTGCGAGGGGGACAACCCAAGCTGGTGGAAAAGAGTAATGATTATTCATTACAGTTCACAACACAGGCTCTTTGGGATCTTTTAGAACTTTTAAGCCCAAAATAAAATTTTATGACATTTTTTATACTACTATACTTCCAATAAATGTATTTTTATTCAATATTTTCCATTTCATGAAGATCTTAGTATAGATTTTTTTGAAGATTTTTTTAGAGATTATAATTTTTTTTATTAACCTTTTACTTAGGGATTATATACAAGTGGACCAGAAGTGTAGGCTTCACTATGTTAAGTCCCATAGTTATTATGTTGATTAGTGTCAAGTGCCATAAACAAGTGGCTCATGAAAAAAAGGGCTTATGATGATTCTTACTGTTATAGGATCTTCAAGTGTCTGGTCAATATCAGCTTGTTTTAAGAAAACCTTCCCACGACACACTCTCCACAGCATCATTTCAAATCCTAAGATACGCTCTCTTAAAATAGTACCAGTCACAAAACTATAAAAAAAATAACATTAAAACAACAACAAAAGGAAAAAAATGCATAAATAAGAAGAAAAAAACAAATAATTCACTAACCTACATTTTCGTGATCTAAAAACATGAATAAACAGATTCTATCTTAGTCCGTTTAATTCATTCACATATTTAATATTTCAAACATTTTTTTCAACTTTAAAAATTATAAAAGTATTAATCATACTGAAGTTTCTAAGCATTTTTTGTTAAACAATTGAATTCGCTTAGATAAACTCATAATTAAGATGCAAGAACAAACAAATTTTACAATGAAGCCAACTCTGATGTAACAATTCAAAGGAAGAATTTACATAAATTATTACAGCCAGCATAATCTGGAATTTTAAAAAATGGATGGTGAACTCAGTGTAAACAATAACAAATTTCTAAATTTTAGAATTTCGGTAGTTTCCAGTGTATCTCTTCTTAAATCTAGAAGACTATGTATGAAAAGGCTTGTTATTTTAGAAAGTTTTGCACATTGTTTTACCATTCATATGTGTATTTTTTTTTTTTTTTTTTTTTTTTTAGATTTTACATATTATAAAAAATCGTGGACCATAAATAAATTTAAGAAAATTAATATCACAACATAAATAAGAGTGTAAGGTTTGCTATATTTTCGGTATTATTTTCAATTTTTCCTACCTTCAGCTTAAGTTAAATGCAATTACAAACCAAATAGCGCAAGTCATATTGTAAACTTTACAATAAACAATAAAGGGTGTCGTGTTTTGTTAGATAAGAAATAAAAGTAAATCTGAAGTAGTAGCCCAGAAGCCTCACTACGAATTTTAGCTGCCATCATTACCTGCGCTTTAATTTATAGTTCTCTACGAATATGAAGGCACTCAGAAGCAAAATAATGCATCTTCAATATCTGTTCCTTGCACTTCATAATTCAATTTATAAAATATATGCCTTCTAGACACACAAATGCAATGATGTCAAACTTACAACTGGGTTTCTTGATGACTTGAAAGCCATCTTGATATTAAAATATTTAGGAGCATAATATATGCATTTACATAATTAATCATGCCATTTATGTTTTTGTGAATATATATAATATGCATTTTACAACCTCATATTAAACTTCTGTTGTGTGTCTGAATACTGACATTTAGAACAAAATTAAGGTTTAGAATTGCCTCTTAGAATATATATATATATATATATATGCAATCTGCTTTTAAAAATAACTTATTTCAAGTTAGCTCACAGGGAAAAATTTTTAGAATAAAAAAAAGCTAAGCATAGAAATGTCATAAATTTAACTAAAATTTTCTGCATAATTTAAATGTCATTGATAGCACAGAAACCAGTTAAAATGCTTTTTTCTTGGAGCATTGTTATTAAATAAAAAAGCCCTTCTTACCCGTGTTGACTTGGAGCAGAAGAAGAAACTTCATTAGGAACTAAATTTGTGTGGTCTAAAGTATCAACTTGGTGTTGAGTTTCCTGCTAAAAATAAAATATTGAAACGATTTTACTCACATGTAATGCAAGAAAGTAAAACTATCATAAAACTGTATTACTACAACTAATTGCATACATTAGAAAATATAGTAATCAATTTTCAAGAACTTTATTCCAAGAATAACTATACTTTGCAAAAGAATATTTAAAAATTTTTACATTTCATTATTGAATCAAAAGTATAAATACTTTCCTTTTTAAACTTAAATTTGGTTAAACAACAGGTGGTTTAACGAGTGGGCAAAATGTAGAGAAGAGAATATTTCTCCTTTATTCACTATTTTCTTATCGAACTACATGGAAAAACCAGTTTTGCTATACGGAGAAGACTGCAGGTTAAAATATGACTTTTTTAAACTGTCAATGAGCAGAACTGTCAGTGGGTTAAACCCACAGCAGAGCTGGCTAAATATGCATCTCGACTCATATTTTACATATTGGATTATAATTTCACTCTACCAAAATATTACTAGAAGAAAAAACACCCTCTTAATTTTTATTTTTAGCTTTTTTTTCTTCATGCTATAGAAGATAATCTTGTGACAATCAGTCATTTGAATTATTCAGAATAATAAACTTCTAGATAATATATAGAAGATAACATATAGCTATACAGCTCTAGATAATATATAGCTATAATAGAAGATAATAAACTTCTGTGAATATATCAATGAGAGCAAAGAGGGTCACAATGACACCCTTTTTCATGCATCCTGAATTCTAAAAATTAGTTGTGATTGTTCTAACAGAAGCAATAGCTACAGCTCCTTGTGAAAAAGGTAAAATTTATATAAAAATGCAAAAATGTGTAGGAAAATGCAAAATTTATATAAAATCTAAGAAAGAAAGCTTTCTTTCGGTATAAGCCTTTTTTAATGCTTCCAATGAAGATATTAACTATGACATGAATTTTTAACATGCTGTAAACGGGAGGAGCAAAAAAAATTAAATAAATGCATAAAAAGTAAAATGAGTTTATTTGCAAAAAAGTTTTTTTTTTTTTTTTTAGAAACCTTTTCTTGATCTAACTAACCTGCAAATAGTATTTTAAAATAATGGAAATTATGCAAAATAATACTTTAGGTACAATGGGTTAAAATTGTTTCCAAATACTGTCATTTTTTTTTCTTTAAAAAAAAAACTCATTTTTTGTGAATGAAATGTACACATGAATGAGCTGTTGAAATGACATCAAGCAGGAAAAGCAAATTTGGAAACGAACATTACAAACAGCATTTCATAGAAAAACAGCATTCAAGAGACAAAACTAGTTTGTCATTAGAAACACATTGTGTTTCAAGTTTATCATTTTACGAAGATAAAATCCAGTTGATTCAACACTCATTTCAGATTTAGTAATAACTTACAAGACTGAAGTTTTAAATTTAGAAACTATAGAATTGACAATGACAATAGAAATAATAATTATAATTAATTAAACCTAATATCCAAACATTAAAAACAAAGTGCACCAACACTCCATAACAACAGAAACTGCACATTTTTGAAACTGTAAATCTTGAAAGTGAAAAAAATATCTGAAATTCAAATCAAAAACTCATTTGCATTTGGAAACTGAAAATTCTGCATTTGGAAACTGAAAATAATCTGAATTCAGAAACTGAAAAAAATCTGAATTTTACTGACCATGGTGTGAAACTTCTAAATCTGTTGTGTAAGGTTATCGTAACTTGAATTTTAATGGAAAATAAATGTTTCAATATTATCGAAAGTTGAATGTCAAAATTTTCAGGTATTTTAATGTTATTCAAGATTTTCATAATTTGATAAAATCAGAATTTAAAGGAAAAATAACGTTTTAAGGATGTCAAAAGTTAATTGTTAAAATGTAAAAGTATTTTACACACAGTTCAAGGTTGTTGTATCGTGTCAAAACTTTAATTTTAATAGAAAATAATATTTAAGGTTGCTTTAACTTGTTAAAACAGAAAATATAATAGATAAAATTATTTTAGTGTGTATTTAAAAAATATATATATATATGTGTGTATTTTTATATTAGTGTAACATTTTAAAACTTGATAGAAAAAATTATGTTAATGAATTGAAAAATTTAGAAATTTAATTTTTTTCAACTTTATAGCTTTTGGAAACATTTTTGACCTACCCACTGTACAATATTCAATTAATATACAATATTCAATTAATAATTCTCGAGTTCTTTGTTTACACCAATGTAAGGTAAAAAAAAGAAGAGGTAATTTACAAACGTAATCTCTCTTTGAAACTTCACTCACCTATTTTAAATTTTACTCTTGACTAATTAATAGAAAAGCCAATAAACCTTCAAAAATGTTTTGTATAACACTGCACCGTATTCAATTTAATTAGATAAACGTAATGTGATTAAGCAATAAGTATTTTATACATAAAAACTATAATTAATTGCATAAAACTATAACATACCTGCAATAATGGCATCTGTTTAAAAACAAAACTAATAAATCAGATGTATTAAAATTAAAAAGAAAGAAAAAATACAAAAGAGGAGAAAAAATACAATTAATTACGTCAGCAAAGAAAGAATGAGCTTGCAATAGAACACTTTTAAGCTCAGATAATTCGAAGAATGTTTTCTTCAATGCATCAGAATTAGTATTCACTTCCTTCAGCTCTGACTCCAATTTCTCAAATGTAGCCTAGGAAAAAAAATAAAACTTAATGCAATAATAATACATTAATTTCATAAATAACTATTTTAATTCAATTTTTACATCACCATAAACATACAGGGAATCAGCTACATTTTTGATTTTCAAATCCATGACTTTTCATGACTTTCCATGACTAATTCTAAGAATTTTTCATGACTTAACAAAATTACTATTTTCTCTGACGAAAACAATTCAATAAATTTAAAAAAGCATTATAATAACATTAATAGAAATTATAGGGATAACCAAAACTGTTATATTCTGCATCTTCATATTTATAGATTTTAAATTTAAAAAACAGAGTAAAGAAAGAGTTGAAGCAATAAAACAGCTGAAAAAAATACAAAAACAAATATTTTTTCTCTTCTGCAGAATTATATTCTAAAGATACTTTTCTTATTCATCGGAAAAGAAAGAAATACTCCTGGTTTTTCTGTTCTCATTTCCGAATTAAAAAAATTCGCCAATGACTGGCCTGCTTCAGCTAGAATTTTTAATTGATAAAATAAAAAAAATAATAATAAAAATTCTGAAATCACAAAAGCTTAAAAGATGATTCACTCTAGAAATTGTGTTTTTTTTTTTTTTTTTACATTTTGTGAAAGAACACCATAATTTTTAAAGAACGCAATAAAAAAATTTATATTTTAATAAAATATGACTGTGAGTGGGGATTTTATTACAAATTCAGATATTCGGAACACCATGAAATTGGGGGAGGGGTAAACTAAATGTTAAAAATGAAGATTTTTCGACTACCTAAATCCATGACTTTCCATGATTTATTTTTAAAAAAAACAGTTTTAAAATCATGACATTTTATGACAAAATTTGTTCAATACTGAAATTCACGACTTTCCATGATTTTTTGTGACTTTCCAGGTGTGCAGATACCCTGAACATAGAAAAATCACTGCATGTAATACAAGATAAATATTAACTTTTTAACAAACCTCTAAATCAGTTAGCTCTTTAGGCTGAGGAGCTAGAGGATTATCTTGAACATCTTCCATGGGAATTTCATCTTTTATTATTTCTTTCTCAACAAATGCTGAGCAAAAAAATAATTTTCATTAAATCAGTAAGTACTTAAAAATAAATATCTATATAGAATTAGATATAGGTATTATATATTCAAAAAATTTATCTGCAAAAACAATTGACAAACTAACTCTAAAAAAATCAAAATGGATCAAATGAGTAAAGATTAAGACCAAAAAAAAATTATACTTTTCATTTTCTGACAAAGTTAATCGCTAATGAACATAATAGTAAAAATGCAAATATTTGTCCCACACTCATTCAACAGAGTTTTTGCTTAGGTGCTACAGCATGAAAAATATGCGGACGACAGATGAGTAAAAGTTGTGACGTCTCCACAAGACGTGCAATTCTCCATCTAAAAATATACAATAGTCCGCCAGCATACTTATGTAGGTAAAGACAAACTAAACATTAAAACGAAATTTCTTTTGATCTGCATTAATAGCAGAAAGAGAAAATAAAAATAACTTTAAGTTGGATTGATATCAAAATTTGGGTTTTAATTCTTTAATAAATTATTATTATGAATCATAATTTTTCCTAATCATAAAAGATTTATTTTTATCTATATCTTTAAGTTAAAAATTTACTTTAGATAAAGACCAGCTTATAGCAAAAAAGGATGCAGAAATTTAGAAGTCCTAGGTCCTAGAAAATGAGCCATAGTTTCTAAAGGCTAATGGAATCATTGCTCAAGATCCTAAAAAGAAACCCATTTCCACACCTGTTGATAATTTCTTCCTCACACAAGCTCAATCAGAACTTATTACATAATAATACCAGTTGAATTGATTTCTTGGTAATGAATGCTGAGGCATTGAAAACTAAATACTTAAGAGGCTCAATCCATCAAAAGGGTTGACATTTTTTCCACGAGTATAAAACTTCGAAAAAACCGGAAGAAACTGAACAAAATTAAATAAACTGGACAAAATGTAAGAAACTAAAAGTGACAATTCCGATTAGTATAGCAATAAGTATTATAATAAAAGCTTAATTTAAACAAGTTAAATTTTACACAGCATCAAAACAAATAAAGTTTTTCACTACTGCTTTTTTAAAATAACTATTTTCCCTTTTTTTTTCACTTTAGTTTGATTAAGAATATTTAAATCCATTTATAACATTATTTAAGAATCAGTTCAAGTACTCAAACTTAACAGTATTTGATTAAAAAATTGCATGCTATTTTAGGAACTCAGTATGGGACACGTAATATTGAATATGTTTAGCATGAGATTTTTCAACTAAGAAGCATTAATAAAATTCCCTTATGATATTTTAACAATTTTTTATAAAATTAAGATTTACGATACTTATTGACATGAAATATTTAATTTCTTGAGAAATTCATTTAATTTATTTCTCCAACCAGTTGTTGCTCTTTAGTTTTCACTTATTTAATAATGATATATTAAATAGCTTAATAAATAATGATAAATTAAATAGCTTGGAATTAATATTATTAAACGAGATTGCAATTTTAAACTATTTAAAAAATAGCATTTATTTTAGACACACCTTTTTTTTTTTTTTTTTTAAAGTTTCTTCCATTTCAGTTAGAAAAAACATATTTCTACATGGACAAATTTTTCCATGGTTGCTGTGGAAGAAACTTGTCATCTCTGATAATTGATTAATCCTTTTAATTGAATCAATGATTTTAAAAAAGTGTATCTCTCATCTAGAATGCCCATTTTCTGACACATTGAACAATCAAAAACATTTAACTTAAATAAATAAATACTTACTTAGTTTTCTTTCCATTTCATCACATCGCCGGACTTGATTGATGAATTTTCGTTGAAAGGCACTAACTGAAGCATTAGTCTAAAAATAAAATACACTAAGTTTAAAATATTGGACAACATTTTCAATTATTAGTGTTGACTTATAGTGAGAAAACCTAAAAAGATAACTAGTTATACAGAAACTTAGGAATATTAACACTTAAAGCTTTTCTGATTTCTTTTTTTAATTTCTGACAATTTAAACTAATTATTTGTAAATTTGTTCTAATTATCTATAATAATTTGCAGAAAAAATGTTTAAATAAATTTAATAAATGTAAAATACTTTTTCAAAGAACTAAAAAGTTAAAGATTTAAGCTTTAAATAAAGCAACATGTTAGATAAGTGATTTCAGGGCAATATTTAAAAGATGGCAAATAGGATGATCGCCCATGGCCGCTAAAACTCAGTTCAATTTACGTTACGATAATTATATTTAAAAAATTTAAATATTTGTGATTTGCGAGATTTCAAAAATTTCTATATCAATTCAACTCAAAATTATCTTCATTTTCTCCTACTGCTATACAGAAGAAAAAGAATATATTTTTAATAAATTTTATCAACATAAAACTACTTCTGCACAATTTTTTTTAATTCATTTTTAAAGAGGGAGAATTCTGTGAGGAGAATCATATTATAATTTAAAGTAACTTAATTATATAGTTGTCATTGCGTTTTTTAGAATTGCATATCCATAAACTTGAAATAATTCACACTTTTAGAACCGCCACACCACCGCCTCAGTAGTCTTAACTTTTTCAATATAACGTTAACTACAAAACCAAATCTTTTTCAAAGTTTTAGCATGTTTTGCAGACTAGAAATTTAATAAAGCAGTCAAAAGGTTCAGAAGACATCCCTATACTATGCATCAAAACATTCCCAAACTTACACAACAGTCGGGCAATGGCACATTAAAAACTTAAGGAAAAAAAACACATACTGAATGTTAAAACAATTAGCCACCCCCAAACAAACCACTACATTTTTTGCAAATTTTTCAATTTAAAAACCTCTTTGACTCCTTGGTGTAGGTAGTCATCACAAACAGGCACTGATGCAGAAACATCTGCAAGAGATTCTAGGACATTAAAGCCTTACCCACGGTCCAAACTGATATTTTGGTGATTTAGACTTTAAATAATTTACATAAATTTGAAGTGCTATAGATTAAAATGCTATTAGAAATATGTGCTTCGCAACATATTTCTAAAAGAAGCTTATAAATGGCTAATCAGATATTTATTTTCCATGATTTATTATCTTTTTCTTCTATTCTTCTATAACTTACGAATTCTAAACCTTATAGAGTGTTTAAAAAAATGTGATTACAAATAAGAATGTCCAATTTAAAAGTGGGATCATATACTAGATTTATAAATAATATTATTTTTTTGTATAAATAATTAATATTTCAAGCATAATTAACAGAGAATTTGACTTTTATTTTCATATTTATATAAATAAATATTTTATAATGTTTACTTACGTCCCTGAATTGAACAAGACCTAATTCTCCTAAATTTGAAACACTGGAATAAGCAGATTCATTTTGTAAAAACAATTGGCATAATACCATCTGCTGGCTCCTAAATAAGGCGCCCATTTTTAAAATTTATATTAAAATTCTTTTCCAAAATAAATAAGATTTCACAACCTCAATTATCACAACTTCTCAGCGCCCAACCCACTTAAGTTTTGAAGGATCATATGATAAACAGAAATTTATTGCCAGATTTTTTTTCCCTTTAAAATCGACATATATTCGCTGAGATGAGCGCGTGTTCATAATAAAGGGACAGCACAGTGATATGAAGTGTTTCCCCGCTTGGAGTTTAATATTTTATGATAAAATCTACTTTAACGAACGTTTTATTTACAAACAGGTTGAAAGTTTTAATCTGTATCATCTTTTTAAACCGGTCAGATATGTCAGCTTCTAAAAACTGAAGCATTTTTAGACAAAAATAAACAACCAGAAGCTAATTGATATAACTTTACACACTTATTTTGTTTTTTAAAATTTCTTTGCAAAGAAAAATAAATAAATATATTATAAGGAATTAAAATAATCAGGATGGATATTGTTAAAGCTCAATTGACGAACAATAGTATAAGTAAAATCGTTTTTGATGAGAAGATCGACTTGAAGGAAGGAGAGAATTATTATGCAAGATTAAGTATTTCTCTCACAAAGATGAAATATGAAGTCAATAAAGAATTAACTTCATGTATTGGTGATAATAATGTTGAAGATGCAACTAATGAACTTGATATGGATGACACTGAGTAACTCATTTTCAAAATTGCTCTCACTCGGTTAAGATCACTTTGAGATTTTCAGTCTGTTTCAGATCAAGTATTCACCTGAATAAATACAAATTGTATTTTTTTTAGATATATATTTCATAATAAACTTATTTATTACACATTCGTCTCATTATTTACCCTTTATTTATTGTACATCGAAAAAATGTGCTCTGACTTCTAAGCAAAAAGACTAAGTTCAACATTATATGTAAAAAAATAATTTGACTTAATCTTTGCCCAGTGTTCAAGAATTTTTTCCCTTACAAAATAATTAATTTTACTCTGATAGGTCCTTCACTGGACTGATCGTAAAAACACTATTCCCAGTAGAACATCAAACAGAGCTCATTCTAGGCAGAAAAAAGGGCAGGGTGCAAAAGTTTAAATAAAGGGCATTATTATTCTAAAAAGGCAATAATTTCTTTCTATGGGCTTTACGCGTTCTATTAAAAAACATTGTCAATTAGTAAAAAAAAATTTTTTTTTTTTTACTTTACTAAAAGTAGCAAAGCAATCATATTAATTACTAATTTTTATTAATAAATTAACATATATATTGAGTTAATGAGCAAATTAGCTTAGCAATTTATTTAAACTGCATGCATATATTAATAAAATAATAAATTATGTTTTTAAGTGTCTGTAGTTATGATTTAATAATTAAAATGATTAATAATAATTATGATTTAATGATATTGGAAGTAACTGCAAACTTTCAAAGACAAATGCAACAAGGGGGTGTGATGACTATTTTTCCTTTCCCATATAAATCTAGCAATGACAAACTAAATAAAAAGAGTTGAAAATAACAAATGTTTAAGAAATCCATTGTAGAGTTTGGGGGAAAAATAAAGAAGGGGTGAGGAAAAAAAGGGTATGGAGTTAGGCAGGGCACTAATTTACTTCAGGGGCAACAGGGTGGATTCTTTTGACGAAAAGGGCCGCAGGTTGCTGCGCCCTGTTTACTCTGCCTAGAATGAACTCTGCATCAAAGTCAGTAGGGAGTAGGTGACCTCTTTGATCAGCCTGCATAGGGACTGAGAGTGAGCGTTATCAGTTCTCGTTAAACTGTTCTACTAAAAAGTGTTCCACTTTGTCAGGCAATCAAAGTGAAAGAATCATTCCTTCAGCAGATGTTTCAAAATTCTGATGGCATATCTTCAGATCATCCTTAGGGATGTTTCCCAGACTGCCGTAAATAGTTCATTGTACAACGACATAAATTAAGTACCTATCTTATTTTATAAAAAAGTTTACCGGGAAGTAAAATTTTTACTACGGGTTTTAAAAAAATGTGTTGCACAGATTTATACCATATGCAACCATAATAAAATTATCAGGGAGGTTTCTGAATCTTGATCTGTGGCAGAATAACCGCCAAGTCTTGGCAACAGCAAGTTGGATATCACAGAAATGGACCAGCTCAAAAGGTGTAATATGTATCCACCCCCGGGCAAACATCTACATGTTTTGTTTTTTTAATTTGCAAGTTTGAAATCTATTTGGTACCTTGAGGATTGTAGTTGGCATGACAGATCACGATACGGAAATATCCTCAAATTAACTGCTTTATAATCTAACCAAATTAATTTTGTAAAAAGGATTCTTTTATTTTATAGATTGAACTAAAAAGCTTTGTTTAGAAATTAATTTTGTAAGTTCTTAATTTTTCTCTTGGCAACAATTATTTCTGTTCTCAAAAATGTTTGATACTTTTCTGCTAGCCAGATGCAAGCGAAAAGTCGCCTACAGATGTTGACCTCCACTAACTTTTTTTCTGTTTTTTTAAACACTGAACAAAATACATTCACAAAAAATAAAACAAAACAAAAAAATTAAAAATTGAATTTTCTTGCCTTGCTAGTTGAAAAGTACCAAATATTTTTAAATGAATTGAAATAAAATATTTTATGACCTAAAAAAAAAATGAAGCACAACAGTTGATGCGCCTTCAAAATATAGCTAACTTATTTTCCTGCTCCAAAATAATCACGATTATTTTAAATTGATTATTCGAAGAAACAGTTGGAAACTAGATGTGATGCTATAAATTGAAGCTGTTTTATATATCAATTTTTGATGAAGCATAAGCATATTTTGATTACATTTGTTCATAGCTTCTTTTGATTGATCACTTGAGTATTATTTGTTTGATATACATATTAAATGTTTGAAATTCATGAAGATAAATTTAAAATATATCAGCCTTGCACTTAGTCAAAATTTTTGCTGACAATTCAGATGTTTTCTATTTTCTTCCTATAAATTCAACTTTAACAAGTTTCTATCATCATAGCTGCCAACATGGATAGGTAAAAAACCAGTAGATTTTACGAAATAATATAAATTTCATGATATTTGTTGCATAATGAACTAAGTATTTTATACATAGGGAATTTTATTGTCATCAAAATAGAAAAACTGCAATATTTTCCATTTATAATTGACATTAAACATATTTGAAATATATGAATTATGTTTACTCCTAATTTTGAATATTAATGGGCATTTAATTCATCAAAGATAGTTAAAAAAAAAAAAAAATATTGATTTAAAAAGTTCTGGATAAAAATAAATTGAAAATTTTAGAACAAAAAAAGTTCGAAACTGATATCCATAAATGAGGTTCACTTCATTGTGTATCAGTACTACTTATTTAACTATTCAAGCAAGTAATAATCTGTACAAAAAATTCTATTTCAATGGGGATTTTTTTAGGAAATTTATTCAATTTTAGGGAATTTTCTAAAATGTACAAAAACCAGGAGAGTTTTTATTAAACCAGTAGAGTTGGCAGTTATATATCATGTCAAAAAATAAATATAAAATAATTAGTAAGAATTCAACTCTAGGATTTGAGTTTTCTCTAATATTACCTTCAAAAACAATATTTTGAAGATATACATATAATGGAATAACAGGCTTTTTGGCTTTGTTTTTTACATCAATTAAAACTCCTCGTTCATCAGGCTCTAGCTGACAAATGTCTAGCTAGATCTTATAAACCTGAAGAAGAAAATGTTTCCAACAAGGTCAATATTTGTTGTATCATTATGCATGGTGTTAAAAGCAAGCAAAATTTGTAAATAAGACTAAAAATTCAAAGTAAAAAGTAATATTTTTAAAAACCACGTTTTTGTAAGGGAGAATAATAATTTAAAAAATTTGAAAAACGAAAAACGTGGGGCGCATGAAATACATAACAGTAATGTTATATTATTGTGTGCATGTGTGCTCTTGAGAATATGTGTATGTATATCTGTAATTGTAATTGTATCTGAATGTGGATGTGGAATATGTTTGTGTATATGCATATGTATGTGGATGTATATGTGGCTGTGCATGTGTATGAGTAAGAAAATGTGTATATGTACTGTTATGTATTTCATGCGCCCCACATTTTTCGTTTTTCAATTTTTTTTAAAAATTATTATTCTCTACTACAAAAACGTGGTTTTTAAAAATATTACTTTTTACTTTGAATTTTTTTATTTTAAATTATAATTTTTTTTAAATTTTTATTTCGTATTTTTTAAAAATCAATACATTTAAATTATTATTCTTCACTACAAAAAACGTGGTTTTTAAAAATATATATTTTTATTTAGATTATTTTTCTTAGTCAAGAGTAGTCAAGACTACTACAAGACCACTACTAAAATAATAGAACTTTCATTTTAAATTAGGGATACAAAAATCTTTATAGAAAAACAATACCTTTACGACTTTCATTAGTTTTATGCTGATGACAACCAAAACAATCTGGAAATGAATGGAAAAAAAACTGTATCCCACCACGTGTTTTTTCAGCCAATAAAAATACTCCGACAATAAAAATCTTTTCACCTAACATGTAATACTATTTTGAAATAATGGAATCGACAACAAAAGACAATCTCGAAAAGAGTTTTTTTTAAATTTTAATTTTATTTTACTTTGTATGTCTTTTTTCTCTTCATTGTCATGCATTGTCATCCAGTTCTGAACTATGTACCAAATTTGAAATTTGCAGCTAGTCGGGAAGTTAATTTAAAATCGATTACAAAATTCCACCCGGACAGACATACACGAAGGCAAGTTTATATAAACGTGGTAAAAAATGACACATTCCTTTAACTCACGTGGTAACTACAAATTTATTTGGGAAGTAAAATAAATCACAGGAAATAGAAAAGAAAAACTATCAATAGCAAAAATTTATTAAATACCATTGTTTAGAACTCATTGAAAAATCTGTTTGATGTTAAATTTTAACTATCATAATCAAATTATGCAAAAAAGTATAACAGTCCCCTGAAAGCAATCACTTTATTAGAAAGAATTTTTATTAAAGACAAAAACACCAAGTTTGAAAAAATGCATATCTTGCATTACGTTCTTAGTATTCTGCCATTATCACTTGCAAATTCATGACAAAAGAAGTTGATTCTAAACATATTCATCCCACGTTTTCCATTCAAGCATCATTATTTTTCTTGAATAAGTGCCTTTTAAAAAAAAAATGAATAGGCAGTGAACTTTCGTTCTTCACCTCTGAATATGTCGTAAGTGTTGCTCATTTAACGTTACCCAGTGGGCAGCTGTGAACCAAAGTCACAGAGGCGAGCAACATTACCCACGCCACAGATACCCATTCACACGCCAGAGAGGGAAACATCCATTCCCTGAGCGGGATTCGAACCCGCAGCCACTGGCTTAACAGTCAGGCACGCTGACCGCTCAGCTACCTAGCCAGCTGAGTAAGTGCCCTAATACAAATTGAATTAAATGCTCATAGCCATTATTGATTAATCACTTGAAATCTGAAACAAAATTGAACCTTTGAAATATCAATGTTCAAAACTAATATTTTGAATTGGATGCCTAACAGATGATTATATTATCCCTTTAAAATGTATTATAAAAATTGGATTTGGGGTTAACTGTATTACAATCAGGATAAAAATTTACTAACTTTATCAAATTTCTAAAATTCAAATAGGAAAACAGAACCAAAATAAACTTCATAATGTAAGTTTTAAATGTATGAAAAATAATTTTATTCAGACTTCAATTGCTCATTAAATTCAAATTCTATGTTCCGTTTTGGAACATGGCATACTAACAGTTAACTGTGAGGGTTAACCAGTGTTTATCATTGACATTGAATAATAGAAATTTAATTACATTCCTTATCCCTTTCCTTGTCGCCCCACCAAAATCACAGGATGAAGTTTCGATATTTCTCGTGCCCATGATATTTTCAGGCTAGTGTTTAAAAGTAACACATCTAAAAGATTAAAACAAATCTAGTTCTTATGCCTAAAATCATGTTTATTTCTCAATTACACCAGAAGGCAGTATCCATACAATTTGTAATGTGCTTAGTATATTTTAAACTAAAGGTTTGCACTCTTCAAACATGTATATTTGCAATTAACCGAAAAATTAAAACATAACTTAATTTTAGATAAATTTCTTGAATAAAATAGTGGCACTTTTATGAACGCTTTCTTCAAACTTATGCAGCCATTAAGAGATTAACTCACAAGCAGCTTTTATTTACTATCTTGTATTCTTTCTCTGATTCATTCTTTCTAAACTGATACCCTTTCATTTTACTAGATGTAATCCATGGCTCTTGGATAGTGGACTGGAATTGGTTACCTATATACTACAAGTCTTTAAAAACTTGAAAAGAAAATTCGTAATAATTTGACAAAAAAGTTTTTAATTTTTAAATATGTAGACATTATTGAAGGATTGACTACCTATAAAATTAAATGGATAATGAGCAGAAAAATTAATCATACTAATGATAATTATTAAGCTAATATAAATTAAGAATTCAAAAATGCAGGTAATAAAAATGTAAAATAAATATTAGAAAAGGTTATGAAACTATTACCTGAATATACCATTTTCAAGCAAAATTTACTAATACAAAATAGATGAGAAGCAAATATAAAATAAGTTTCCATCTTCTGAAAAGTTCCACGTTATGGACAAGTAAAAGGAACCAAATCAGGACTACCAAAGAAACATTTTCCTAAATACAGCAACGTCTCGTTTTTTAACTATTTATCAATAAATATCTAATTCAAATTTTAACCTCACACAATAAATATAGTTTGATAACATCAGTGATTGAAATCTATGAAGGTGCATTGAAAATATCAATAGGCTACCCTTGACAAAATTTCCATCACGCGCAGCAACCTCTAAAGTTTGTATTTCATGAAATAATTTTCACATTGACTTACTGATGTCAGGACTAGTAAATTTCTGTAATACAGAATTCAATGAATGATACTCTTCTACTCAATTTCAAAGGGAAAAAAAAAATTATATCAATGAATGTGAATTAAATTTATTCCTACAAATCTATTCAACGTCTAGTTTCAGTATCTCCTTAGACATAAACATCTCTGAAAAATAGACTATGCATGAGAACTTCAAAATTCACATCTTGTCTTTAAATTCTAAATCATCCTTTAATAATCAATTTTTTTCCCTTTCAGTAAATGATTTTTTTAAAAAAAAGAACATATTCATATCAATCTAATTTGTTAATTGGATTGTATCACTAAAATTATGTATGACAATTCAAAAAAAATATTTATATTTTAAAATTTGAATAATCAGTCTATGAAAACAGGTTCCCCTTATTTTCCAAAATAGACTTTTTGATAAAAATTTCATAACTGATTTTAACAACACATAGCAATTTTTTTTCAGAAAAACAAGTTTATTAAATAAGTAAACAGATTTTGTGAGGAACAAATTATCACATTAAATTCTTTAAGGATTATTTGAATGGATGATAGAATTACTTCACTTGAATTGCAATGGATGCTTAACTAGTACTATCTCCAAGGTAGTCATTTTCCTGATCTTAAAACAAAACATTGAAATTCTCAAAACTTTAGCACTAAAAAAATTAAATAATACTCCTCCTGTTTTTAGAAGACTAGTGCTTACATCAAAAAATTTAGGAACTGAATAGATAATTTACTTGCTCACAGCACAAATTACTATACATCCAATTTTAATCTCAAATTGGCTCAGTTATGTTTTTACAATTAATATATTAAACTTTCTAAAAATTAAAGATTAACATCTCTAAACAAAAAAAATTTTATTACAAATTTATATCATATATGGAATTAAAATACGGCACATGCACATTTGATATTTCTGTATTTTTATCAAGTTAAATTCGTGCAATGAACACAAATTGTTGAGCAAAACCAAGAAAAAGAAATCTCAAATGTTTAAAAAAGATATTTTATTTAAAATTTAAGTTGTACATACAACTTGCAATATTTTACACAAAGCACAAGCAACAAGGAAAAATCTATAGTGTAACACATTAGGAGATAAAATTTACAAGTGGAAGAAAACTTTGAATACAGACTGGTAAATAAAAGAAAAATGCTGGAAGAGAGCTTTCTACATGCATTACAGAATGTTAAAAAACAAACAGTACTATTGTATGTAATGGCTCAAAAAATATACAATGCCAATACAGATAAAATTAAAGAATCAAACGTCAATCTAAGTGATATTCAGGCATTCATGTCAAAGAATTAAAACTGTCCAAATAATGGTGATGATATATACACAAGTTCCGATGTACTGCTCAAACTCCTGGTCTTAGTCTTCGCTGTCCAACTTTCTCTTCTGTCCTCGAGGATTGTCTAAACAATTAAATAGTATGAAATAAGTTGCTAATCAAAAATAATAAAAAAACTCACAGAGTAAAAATAATAAAAGCATGGTATCTATTCACAAAGGGAGGGAAGAACATAATTGCTTTTTAACTGCAAGATATGCAATGAGAACTGATAAACAAAATTTGAACTAATTACTGACTCATATCTGCCAACATTGGAGAAATAAAATAACGGAGATTTTACTAGTGACATATTTTAGGCTACGAGTAAAGTTTTGAAACATCATGCATAATGAATCAGGTTAGTCAAAAACAGAAACTCAAAAAATTGAAAATATAAGCACTTACAGTTAGCAAAGTAAAATTTTTTTAAACCATAATTTTTAATTACTTAAACTATAAACACTACACATAATGCAGAACTGGCAATAGCACCATCTGTTGAGGAATAAAAAGTATTTTTGCCATCAGTGGATATTTTATTGCCAATTTTTAATTTATTTTATTTTTAATTTCTTCAAAAAATAGAGAAAATTGAGAACAAACAGGAGATAGTTGTCTTTGTTAAAAAAACAGGAGACTTGGCAGATATGCTGAATATTTGAATTTTGCAAGTGAAATTGGAATTAGAGTAACTTCTTGTAAGAAAACAAGCAGATACTAATGTAGGGTCATTCTACAGCATTTGACTAAAAAGTTAACTTAGTTAAAAAATATATATATATTATACTATACATGTTGATCAAATTAAAACTACTTTTTAAAATAACCCCATACATTCAAAACTAAAGAAATATTGAGTCTTAATTGAAATATTGTAAGATGACCTAGTAACAATATTACAAGATCACTCCTAAGTATTAATTATAAATGATCTATGGCAGTCCATTTTCTTTACCTGTAAAAACTATAAACGCAAGATATTTACATTCAAAATTTGAAATTTTTTTATTTGTATTTCAATGTATTTAACTGATTTGTATCATATGAAACAATTTGGCTGCAAAATGTGAATCTTGAAAGATGCCCCAGTAACAATACAAAATCATTCTTAAATATTTATAAGAATGATCTATTGCAAGACATTTTCTTTACTTGTAAAAACTGTCTAAACATTTCTTATATTCAAAAACTTTAACAGCATTTTTTTTTCATTATATCAATAAAAACCAATCTGATTTAAATTAAAATAATTTTTGATTCATCTTTCTTGTTTTATGGCACTACAGACACTATGCAAAATTTTAATTTATTGAGTTTTTTAATTCCTCTCACAAGTTTCTCTCTTTAAAATTACAATGATTGCTTACATTTATTTAATTGCAATAATAAGTAAAGATTATATAGTTTTTCACGTATTTAAACAAAGAAAGCAATATAAACAGTAAATTGCTGAATTAAATTAGACATTTGCTGTAAGCGCGTATTTTATTTTGTCGCAGTTGCCACAAAAAATTCAACACTTATATCAAAGCTAAATTGACCAACCATCATAAAAAGTTCAAAACTAGAGTTTCTCTTAAGGAAACAGCAATATACATGCTTTGTTTATTTTAATGACACATGAAATAATGTAAGTATATTTAAAAAAGAAACAAAGTTAACTTCAGCATAATAGCTAGCACAGATTCTGTCTATAGGGATAAAAGAGCATCAATAACTCTCCATGCATTTAAATAAAATTAAAATGATGTTTAAGAAGTGAAAAATTATACCCTCTTCCACTTCTTCATCAGCATCATCTTCAATGTCTACATCACTATCATTCACACCATCTGGGTCATAATCATCACCTTCAGATTCCTCCTAAAATAAAAACAAATCAAGAGTTTGTTAAATAATAAACAGTTTCAGTACTTATTAAGTACTTACAATAGTACTTACAATTTTTATTTCCTAAATTAAAACGAAAAAGCGAATTTCAGCACAAGCAACTTAAATTTGTAACATAGATACACATAATCTATTCAAAGTCATTCACTAATCAATCTAAACTTATGAATACTTATGAGCACAGAAAAAAATTGTCTTTTTAGCTTGAGTTATTGTAATTTGGTTACAATGATCATTGGTATGTTCATTATCAGAAACCTTTTATTCTCCCAAAAAATTACCTACAGTAACCCAGACAAAGATCTATAACTTAAGATATTAACCATCATTTTGTAAGATTTATATTTCAGTAAATCTATAAACAAAGAGGTAATATTTGAATAATTAAAACCAAATAAGAAAAACTGAATGTAAATTTATTTCGTGATTTTAAAACTTCACTATGTGGTTAACTTGAAATAACCACTTACTTGAGTTAGATTATACCGATACTAGTCAAAAACTGTTTGCGACGCAATCATAAGAAAATTAAATACTATTTTGTTAAGCAAAAAAATTAAAAACTAGCATTTCACAGCTTCACTTAATATACAACTACTAAATGATAAATATTACTGCTATATTCAACATTGATAATGCATAACAATGTTTAGATTTATATGAAACATACTAACTAGAAATTTGATATAGAAAATAAAATCATTCAGCATATTGGAGAACAATTTAATAGCTAAAATAGATTCTCTTGCAAAACATTTTATTTAGATCATCCCATAATTTTTTTTTTGTCCTCTCAATTTAAAAACAGCCATATTAGTTACTTAAAATTAAGTACTTACGATTCCTCATTATGTGAAAACTACAACTAGTAGTTTTTTCTTTTTTTTCCTTCAAAGTATGTTTATTAAGGGTTAATGCCTTGCTAGTTTTTGAATTTAACCCAATGTATTTTAATATTAATTTTTTGAATAAGAACAATTCTGATTATATACTCACATCAATAGAATTTTGCAGATGTTCCAATCCTACTTCCTCTTCATCCTCATCTTCTTCCTCCTCATTTTCTTCATCTAAAAAAGCAACATGAATAAATAAAATTATACATTTCTAAAAACCAGAAAAAGTTATTGAATATTATTTTATTTCTAATGGCAAGATTAAAAGACAACAGCAGCCAAACATACAAAGCATATAGAGAAGGGGGGGAAAAGAACAAGACAGAAGCAGAGAATGAATGCAAAAAGCCTCTCGCCCTCTAGTAGCAGTTCACAAGAGAACGTTTAGTAAAAGCTAGGCAAAAGATGAGATAGTTTCATTCCATGACTTGTCATAGATAAAAGGAACTGCTTATAAGACTTGAAACTATGTAAAAACCGTGCAAGTGTTTCTGGAAAAAGTTATAACCAGTGGCAAGCCTAAATTCAGTCACCATTTTTTGGGACAAGAGATAATTAAGTCTTGCTATGACTTTTGAATTGTTCTAAAATGTGCTAGATTCATTTCAGATTCTTCAGGCATGGTATTTTTGAGAAACTGGTTCAATGTTTCAAAAGATATACTGGAAAAAGATGCTCATTAAGTTAATGTACCCTTTTTGGCCACTAAATCGGCAATCTCATTTATCATTGCTATGGATAACACAATGTTTAAAAATCCACTGTAAAACCATGCCTTTTTTTGCAGATAGATAAGCTTTTCAAGAATCATTTTGTTGTTATTGCCTTTTAACAGAAAATGAATATTTACCTTCATCTTCCTCATCTTCTAACTCACTATCGCCATCAAATTTACCATGAGTTCCATTCTCTAAAAAAAAAATTAACAATTTATTTTTTCTTAAAATACAAGTTTTAAAAAAATCTTGCAAAGCATTGTATTGTAACTATATCATTGTTTTATCTCAATATTGCTGAAGCCAGATAAAAAATAAAGGGGGAAATGTCAGAAGCTAAGAACAAATGGTAAACAGAATAAGGAAATTATGGAAATTAAATTTCCAAAAGATTTTTTATTCCTAATTAATAAATTAAGCACTTTTATACATATATGTAACTATAACATGCGTCTTAGGCTAATAAATTGTACTGAATTTAAAACTCTAATCTATTTTATGTACAGTATTCTTCCAATGCGTTTTTTTAAGAGCTGCCTACTCTGCCAGCTTTTTAATCCCAATAAATGCACCCTCTTTGCTTTTTTGTAAAAAATAAGCCACCATCCCTTAAAAACATTGCCTTTTTAATCATATTCCATTTTGAAAAAAATTTATTCACTGTTTAAATAATAATTGCACACTGGTAGATTATCTGTATTTATAGGTTTAATTCAGATCAGTATTACAAATATTTACTTCTTTGCTAGGATTGAACCCCGGAAAAAAAGTTTTTTGGGGAGAATAATAATAATTTTCTTAAATAATTTTAAATTTCAAAACTTTTTTAAACAAATACTTTTTTATGAAAATCTTAAAATTCATTTGTTGAAATCTCAAATATTCATTTCAGTTTTTTAACAATTAATCATTTTTTGTTAGTTTACTTGTTTTGAAAAAGAAATATACAGATTAGTTTTTCGCATGCCTTATATTTCATAAGGCATGCGAATTCATGGCATGCGAATGCATTCATGGAAATATTTATATTTTCATAAACTACAAATTTTTCTCCCATTTCGGTAAGAGAGAATTACTTTTTGAAATATACATGTAAAATAGTACAAGAGGGTAATTTAAAAAATTTTGAGAATGAACTTCAATTATTACTTCTTAATATTACACATTTTGATAAATTTTTACTGTTAAGTGAGTGTCCTTTTAAAACTCCAAGTGCTTTTTTTAGAGAGGAAGCACTGTGGGGTTTTTTATTCTTAAGAAGAAATCAGTATATATATATATATATATATATATATATATATATATATATATATATATATATATATATATATATATTTGGAATTTACTTTTGATAATAAAATACATTTTTTTCAAAAATAAAAATATTTTTTTTTAATCTAACTTTTTATTTTCTATTTACCAGTAGAAACTGTAATAAAATGTATTTAAAAGGCTTTATTTACAGTTAATAGTTAAACTAAAACACTATTTCACATAAAAAATTTTAAAATTATATTTGATAGCTAAGAACTAATCACCAATCAAATAAACTTATAGCCAATTTTATTTAAGCTCTACACCCTTATGAATTTAAAATCAACATTGTACCTTTTAATTAAATGAAATTTAAGAGAAAATAATTAACCTGAAATTTAAAACTTTTAAAAATATGTCAAAATGTAGTGCAACTAAAGTTAATGCATTTAATCATATGATCTGGTCACAAATTGATATGACATTACACAAAAAAATGAATAATTTATTTTGTACAAATATCGTACAAAGGCATAAGTATACCTTCTTCAGAATCATCTGCTTCTTTCTCATTTTGATCAAAGCCATCCAAATACTGTAAACTGGGTAACAAACTAAACACTTTGTCTCTGTAGCCATCAACCGTAGTAACTTCACAGTTGAACAGGTCAAGATGTTTCAGATTTTTGAATTCTTTCTGCATGAAGATAAAATTACAAATTAAGCAATTTGATTCTTTAAATTTTTTATTAATAATACAATAAAAAATAATACTTACCAATGGCTCTAAAGCATCCAGAGTAGCAATTTTATTACCACTGAGGTTCAGGGTAACTAATTTAGGACTGCCACTTAAATAATTTAAGCCTCCAGATATTCTATTATCACTAAGCTCCAACTATACAAAGAAATTAAAAAAATAATTTGTTAAAAATTATGCTAAATGTGAATTTTTCAAATAGCTCATTATTAATAAAATAAAGTAGGTTAATAGTTATTAGTTATTATGTACGGATTTAAGGATTAAAATTCTCAATGATAGTATTTTCTAAAGTTAGCACAACTTTATTCTGAGTAAACACATAAATAATATGTTGATAAATATTATTTACAGCAAATTTTACGAATTTAAACAGAAAATTTAATAATTTTTCTTCTAAAGCAAATTCATTTTTAAATCTTTCCTACTAGAAACCTGTAAAAATAATTTTTACACAAAAAATTTAACGATTTTCACAAAAGTTTATTAACTTTTAAAATATAACTTTTTTGTCTGTTCTAAAGCCCTGATAATTTTACACAGCAAGATTATAGTTTAAAATCATTGCATTGCTTCAAGTGTAAGGCACTTAATCTATGGCTTTTCTTTATTTTTATTAGAAACAAAACTTCAAAAAACAGCATTAAACTATCCCAATAAAAAGAAATTAAAACACCTATAATTGCACTGTTTCTATCCAAAAAATAATGCCATCAATCTGAAACACTGAATTGCTACATGTGAGAGAACAATATGAATTATGAGTTTAAAACTCTTCTGTTTATTAAAAAGACCTATTTAAAGATCAAAAGAACTTAAAGCATAGAAACACTACAAGTATTAATTTTAAAAGATAAAATCTAACCAAAAATATAAGTATTTCAGGGAGAAATATATTTTTTTTACTAAATTTGCAATTAAAAGTCAAGGAATAAAACTTTATTGGTTTAAAAATTAATAAAAAATATTTCAAGTAATACTTCAAACATATGAGATAAAGCAGTAAAAACATCTTCAAACAAATAACTTGTATATCTTCGAAAGAAAAAACTGAAATTTTCTTCAATTACAGCATTTTAAGCCTATTTGCAGAGAATTACAAGGTCCGGCTATTAATTTCCAGGACTGACGTAACTGTAGGAAAACGAAAAGCCAGAAGATGGCGCTAATGATTGCATATTGAAGAGTGTTTTCTTGCGCATGTGCAGTGCAATCGGCACCATACTGAAGTAAGTGGTTCTCATAGAAAGGCGCATTAAAACATAGCTCTTAAATTCCTATTGTCAAAGTGAAAATGGAGCAAGAATAAACATTAAATGTTGCTTCAAATTGGGCAAGACAGCTGCAGAAACCTACAAATGATTTAAAGAAGTTTACAGCGAGGAAGCATTATGTCGCTCCAGAACTTTTGGATGGTTTAAACGCTTTTGAGACAGCGCGAAAGCGTGGAATATGATCCACACACATGTTGGCCGCAGTCGTTACGCACGCCGGAAGAAATTGAAAAGGTTCGCTTCCACACATTGCGTTGCCTGTGAGGCGATTCTTAGCCCAGCATGGTGTCGTTGAAATGCAGCATCCACCATACTCTCCAGACCTAGCACCCGCAGACTGTTTCCTAAGCTGAAAAATTCTCTGAAGGGGACAAGATTTCAAGATGTCGAAGCCATCAAGAAGACTGTAACGTCACTATTAAAGAGCATTCCAAAAGAGGACTTTAAAACTTCGATCCGAAATTTTCACTGCCGAGCACAGACGTGCATTATGGCTGATGGGGGTTACTTCGAATAATATTAAATGGCTATGTGTTTAATTTTATTTTCTTCTGAGTTATTCCACGAGTCCTGGAAATTAATAGCCGAACCTTGTATCTATTTACTTTAATTCACACACAATGTAACTGTTGTTTTAGACTCAAAAAAATCTGGCAAATTTTTTTTCTTAAATTGTTTAACATTTGAAAACTTAAGAACACAAAAATCTTACTTTTTTCAAATTAGGAAGCTTTGGATACCCTTTCAAGCTTGTCAAACCCACATTGATGAGACTAAGGATCTCAAGGTTACAGAATTCATCCGAAAGACCTACAATTTGAGTGCTGCGACAATTATCAAGAACCAATTCTTTGATCTGAAATAAGATTGTAATTACATCATCTGATAAAAAATATTTTTTAATAAGCATTAATAGGCAAGGGAAACACAATCATCTTCAAACAACAAGCCACAAAACACAGAATATTTCATTTATATTTGAAAGTGATACAGGGTTCCCACTCAATTTCAAGAAAAAAAAATTCCTTGACTTTTCAAAGTATATCAAGAAAATGTGAATGAAAGTACAAATCATATTTTATCTATACCAAGCAATATTTCATCAGACAACTTTGATTTTTTATTTGATAGCCCTATAACATGAATGAGTTACAAATGCATAATTAATTTCAATGTTTTTATAATGCCATCCAGTCTGCTGTATTATTCTAATAAAAATGTGTCCTTTCCCTTTTCGTAAAAATAAACCACTATCTCTTAAAAACACTATTTTATTTTTTCAAGAAAAAGGTGTTTTTTAAACCACTTGTTATAATGAAATATCCACTTTTGATTTATTTAGTTATTGATAAATTATTTCACTTTCAGACTTTTAATTTCATTCCTTCATTTTAATAACTTTTTTTATATTGTCTGGTTATATAGTTAAATTTCACATGATATTCAGCCTTACAGATATTTAAATGTTTTATTTGGATATCTTTTGTATCCTATATCTTTTTTTGATATATCAATGAAATTAGTGATTTTAAATTTTACTAATACTTTTTAAATATCTTTTATTTCAAAGTGCACATTTTATTTTTTCATAATTTTTAATTTAAAAAAGCTTCATAATCAATAAATTCTTTTCTTTTAGTTTACATTTTTTTAAGAACATTTATAAACAGAGTTTGTCTTTAAGCTTGCCTTTAATTATTTTTCAAATTTTTCTTTAATTTTGATGAGTGAGAATTACTTTGTGAAATATACAATTTACACCTTTTTATTTTAAGAAAGCAGGTTGCATTACCTTCTTATAACAGAACTCAGGAGATTCAGATTACAATAAATTACTTTAAAACTTCGGGGAAAAAAAAGAAAAAAAAAAAACGCATCTTCACGAAAATAAAAAGTTCGAAGGAATTAAAGTGCTGAATAGTTTTCCTAGCTGTTATTATTAGCGGTCATTATAATTTTATCTATGTATTCTGTACAGGGTTGGCAGGTTTTTGACATGTGACAGTTTTTGACAGTTTAAACCATAGTTTAAACCGTCACGTCAAAAACCTCACTGTCAAAAATGTCAAAAACCTATATTCATATGTGAAATTTAATTAATACATAAAATTTATATTTCTTTTTATAAATGATAGTGTTTCTAAATGTTCTAGAAAAAATTAATTTTAAATTTTGAAGAAACACTTATATTTTGAATAGTAACCAAAATCTTGTACTTTTGAAAACTTACATCTTTTGTAATATTATGTATTCATTTTCATGTGTTATTGAAAATTTGCAGTGATATTATTAAGAAATTTATTTATAACCAAATTTAGTGTATAGTATAGATTATACTAAAAATTAGACATTTTTAAAGATAAACATTAGCAGTTTTGTACATTAGACATCTTCTTTTAAAGAAAAATCTTTTTAATATTCTTTTAAATCTTCTTAATAATCTTTTTAACATAAGACAAAGCAAATTTAAGTGCTTTCTGTTAAATACACAGAGTAGTTAGTGTCGATTTACAGTATATTCAGCCTATTCATTTACTATGCTGAAAATTTAGTTTATCCAAATACTTGTGAATTTCATTTTGCTGAATACTATATACATAGTTTTGTTGAATATCTAAATATTCAGCTGTTGAATAATTACTTCTTGCTTTCAAGATATGCATTATTTGTATTCTTAATACAAGTGGAGAAAAAAAAATTAAGAGATAAAAATTGTTTTAAAATGATAAGTGTAATAATTATAAATAAATATAATAAACAATATGAATTATATTTATCATTATTCATAAATATAACTACTTTTAAATTCAAATTAACATACTGGATAATAAAGATATTCGGTAAAACATTTAAAAAAATTTTTTTTATGAACTTGTATCAAGTTTGTATTTATACAACATAACTTGTAAGTTCCTTATAAATATTAGTTATATATTCCTTATATGTCAAAAATGCATAGTAATAAACTTTTAATTTTCTTAAGTATCAAAAAAAATTTTTTTTTTTAAATATAAATATTTAAACAATTTTTGTGCAATATTTTGTGCACATGCATTTGAATATAAATTTCTGAGATTTTAAATCTGTTATTTTACCTTAATTTTAACTAAAAAATATTTTAAAACCTGCTGATTACCTATAATATAATTAAATTTCAATATAATGCATGGCAACTGTTGGTAGGTTAGAAGTTTATATATTTTCTTGGCAAACTTCAGTTTTTGACATTTTTGACGGTTTAAACCAGTATTATACCCTTGTCATGTCAAAAACCACTTTTTGACGTCAAAAACCCAACCCTGATTCTGTATTTCTATTATTTTTTCAACCATTAATTCAAAAGTAAAAGTTAGCACAATATCGAAATAATAATTTCTTAATCATAATAAGTTCAATAAATTTTATTAGCAAGTTTAAAAAATTTTTTAAACTTTATGTAAATCAAATTTTTAGCCATAATATTAATCTGTATAGTAAATTCCATAATTTCTATGCTAGCTGGCTGAATAATTTAGATTGAATTAATAAATGGAATTAATCTGCAAGCTGCCTTATAAGCAATTCCTTGCGCAATATGTGAATGTTTTTTTATAGTATTGTACTTTTTGTATACATATGTAGTTTTTTTTATTATTTTTTTTAGCAATACTAAATTTTCACAAAAATAGGTACTAGGATTGAAAACCTCGATTAAGCCCTGATTAAACTCCAGTTACCCAAAGCTGTTCTATGCACCTTTCCTAAAAACATTTTTTTTTTAATTTTATGAAAAATGATTCTTAAAAACAAAGGCTATCATATTATAAAATATAAATATTTACTCTTAATAAAATAAAGACAAATGTAAGAAAAAAAGCACTTAAGAAAACAGAAGAAAAAAGGTTTTATTAACCTTTTTCCTTCTGTTTTCTTAAGTACTTTTCTTTAAGTGCTTTTTTGCGAGTTGGTTCAAGCAGCAAGACTCAGCAACAAACTATGAGTGAAAAAAAGCTTTTTTTTTAATATCGAATATCAGAAAATAAACTAAACTTGTAATGTATCTCGATTGCTTTCGCTACGGTATACAATAATTGCATAATTTTTGTAAGCCTACCTTTTACATTAATGAAGTTAGACATTTTTATAAAAAAGAAATTATAAAAATAGATAATTTTTCGTCTCATAAGTTTTTTGTTGTTAAAACTATAAAAATATGGAATAAAATTTTAAAAAAAAGTGGAGCAATTTATAATAATAAAATCATTATTTAATATTTTTAAAAAAAAAGTCTATTAAAGATCGAATAAACTATGAGTACTTAAATTAGTACTTTCATACCACATAGGTGCGAAAAAATAAAAATGTACATTAAGTTTGTCGAGATTTAGAGATAGAGTACAGAACCCGTTATCCGGAAAATAGAAAACCAAAAAACCGGAACAAAATTCGATAAATTTTCTGCCATTTAAAAAAAAAAAAAATTTTTTTCCTCATAAGATTTTAGGATTTTTCATTCTTTTTTGAAAAATGTTTACCTTACCATCATTTTGGAAATAATCATTAGTGTATTACTTCGTTTTTTCTTCTGTTTAAGATTACTTCCAAAAATTTTTCTTTTTATTAGTTGGGTTTAACAATAAAAAACTGCTTTTTGTAGCGATTCAGAAAACCGGAAAAATCAGTTATCCGGAATAACGATGGTCCCGATCGTTCCGGATAATCGGTTCCCTACTGTACTTTTCTTTATCCGAAAGGAAAGAAATACTCCTAATTTTTTTGTTCTCATTTTGGAATAAAAAAATTTGCCAATGACTGGCTTGCTTCAGCTAGAATTTTAAATTGATCAAATAAAAATTCTGAAATCATAGAAGTTTAAAAGATAATTCGCTCTAAAAATATTTTAACTCTCATTTTTTGAAATAACACCATAATTCTTAAAGAACATGATTAAAACATTTAATATTTTAATAAAAAATGACTGAATGGGGATTTTGTTAGAAATTCAGATATTCGGAACACCATGAAATTGGGAAGGGGGTTCCATTTTAAAAATTAGGCCAAATCAGGGACCAAAATCTATGACTTCCCATGATTTTCTTTAAAAAATAGTTAAAATCATAACAAAATTTTGTTCAATACCGAAATTTATGACTTGCCAGGTGCACGGATATCTTGGAAATAATTTTTTTTTAATATTAACAACTGTACGTCAAAGGCAGAATTAAAATAAAATTTTTTTGTATCTTAAAAGAATTGGCTTATCCAGTTTAATAGATAAAAAGAGCTTAGCAATAACTTTTTAAAAAACTAGTTCGCCATGTGTCTAGACAGGGAAGGCTAAAACAAATAAGAAGAGTTCAAATAATTTTTTTATTTTTATGCATTTAGTTAGATCACTACAATGAGGCATAAATTATAATTTTCCTAATTAATGTGTCACTATTTTTTCTACTATTCGATCTTAATCTGCCATCCATAAAAATTATTTTTAAATTTTCGTGTTTTAACCCTTAAAGCACAGATTGTGATGTATGAACGATGTTAGTTTCGTTTCAGCCAACAAATTCAATGTACAAAATCTTAATTTGACTGACAACTTGAAACACAACCTCTAATCCGTTTTACTAATAACATTTCTTTAATTCAATTTTTACATGCTACTTGGTGCTTTATTACAATCGGAACGTTTTTAAAGAATTGATTTTATTACAAGAATATTGAATTACGAAGTTTAATTCTGGATAAATAATCTTAGAAATTTACAGGCAACAACAACAGAGAGAAATTTTGAAGTTGAAAGGACATGTATCAGTACATCTACATGAATACATGTCTTCACATTAAGCAAGGCCATTTTTTAACACCAAAGCCTACTTTAATTACACAAATTTTAAAAAAGAAGGTCTAAATTATAAACTTCATTTACTGTCTTTAAGAAAGAGCAGAATTATTTTGATAATTGTAGATTAGAAATGTTTCTTAAAGTAAAGCAATAACTTATGAAGTGCGATTTCAAATACTGACAAAATGGCGCCAAACTGGCACTTTTGTATTTACAACAACATAAAATATTAAGTTTCTTACTTCGTCAGGACTTTTAAGCCGCCTTTCTAAGTCAATCCGTTTTTCCATTTTCTTGTAAGAAATTGGATTTTAATGGAATTCGTTAAAGAAAGATAATTAATAATAGCAAAATTATTAGAATAATGGACGTAACTCCGCTCCCGCTAGTTGTTTCTTCGCAGTTTAAATTGTTAAAGGCTCTCACGGTTGCCGTTAAAAAGTACACTATTTATAACTTGCATTGTTATTTTGTTAATTTATTTATATTTATTTATTAAAAATTTTTAATTAAAGTATATTCCTTCCGGCATGAACAGTTTTAGGGTTTTTTGCCATTTTCCATGCAATACTGAGAAATGAAATGAAATTGAACCCAGAGCTTGATAATCACAAACAGGCGAAAGGCACCCCGCCCCCCATCTGAGAGCGATTTAAAATATTCAATTCGCGATCGCAACGCTCGAGTACGCCGTCTAGCGGGAGACTGTAAATATCGGACATTAATTTATCACGTTTTCATTTAGTTCCATCAAAGTCATTGACTGAATCAGACGCCATTTTTTAGCAGCAAATAAGAAACCAAATTTCCCTAAGGAAAAGGCCGAAGAACTTGAAAAAAATCTCCAGAATATTAGTAAATCTTTCAGGAACAGAACACGCCAAACATTTGAAGAAAAATTCCTCAATAATTTTTTATTTCTATTATCAACAAACTTGCAACTGATGACTTCCGATTTCGGATACTGTTACAGATGTGTGTATTAAGGTAAAATGCATTTCTTCTGTCTTCAATTCATTACGAATTAAAGTGAAGTCAACATTGCTTTCGTCATTCCAGTGAATAAATATGAATTCAGAACATACAGAATTGTAATAGTTATAGCATATTCTTCTTCGTTGTAGAATAGTATATATTTCTGTATCCATATAATTCGGAAAACAACAATAAAAAATTATCCAAGTTACTTGAAATAGTGCCATTTGTGCTGATTCTTAATTAATTTAAATCGTTTTCTTGGTAAGTTTTTTTTTAATTTTGAAAGAATAAGTTCAACTAGAATTCAGCTATTCTGTTTTTAGCTACATATTCAAATTCATATCAATTACAAAATTTTGCTGTGTAGTATGTTATCTAAAAGTAATGAAGGGATAAGCTATGTATCTATTATTTGAGAATAAAGTTTTCAAACAAGGAACTTATCATTTTGGAATTCTCCGGGAATCATAAATCAGGTAAGTGCAATGATTTTTAGAATAAAAAATTTGCTTGTAAATATTTTTTTTTTCATTTGATGATGGTTCTCTACAGAATGGTTTTTTACGTCTGATTAAGAACTATAAGAATAATAAAAAAAGAAACAATATGAAAGTTTTTATTTCAATGTAAAGAATTCCTAAAATTGTTTTTTTATACTAAGAATTCTTTATTTTTCGTTTTTTAGTTTATAATTTTTTGATAAAAACTGTTCTCAAAATACTTTTTTTGAAAAATTAAATGGTATAACATTATGTGTTTATGTATACTTCTTGTATATTCCAATGTTTAAATAATATGATTCAGAAAAGTATGGAATAAAAATTTGGTACTTACGTATTAACGCCACCGCCGCTACAGATTTGGCGGTTTTTAAGTGCCGAAAATCTACACTTAAAATTTTTGCGACAATTCATAAAATAAAACACTTTATTTAAAATCAAAATAGTTAATCGGATTTCGGTGGAAAATGAGCCGATATAGAGTTTAGCATAGATTCAAAACAATCATATCGCCATATGAACTCTGATGAATAAGATTCCAAATGAAATAACATTTCCAAAACGTACGTTTACCAAGATAAAGTTTTATGTTGTGGGAATTGGTACATTTTCGTTTTTTCGGTAAAATATTTTCCTCCTGAAAAAATAAAATTGCATCTTGTTTTGTTTTTGGCAAATCCAAAAGACGAATATTCGAAGCACTAAAAATGGCGACAAAAAAGAATTTTTTTTTTTTTTTTGTTTTTGTTTCGTCAGCATTCTTTATTTTACGTTTCTTAGTTTCTAAATAATGATTTTTATTGAAACTTGAAATTTTTTGATAAAAATTGTTTTCAAAAAACGTTGTTTACAAAATTAAATTTCATAAAATTATGAGGCTTATGTATACTTTTTGTTCATTTTAATTTCTGAACTAATATGATTCTTAAAACTATAGAATGTAAAGTTTAAATGGGCCTTTCATGTTATATCATTAAATTTAGTAATACTATTTCTCGGGCATTAGGTTTTAACTCTTATAAAAATATACATATTTTTTTCCTGTTTATGTACAAATATTTTTCCGATGTGTTTTGGATGTTCCTTCGATAATAAAAAGAGATACCATTTTGTTTTCGGTTGTACAAGAAAGAAGATCAAGCATTTTTCTTTTTTAAATTTAATAAGCCACATTAAAGAAGGAACGTTGCAATGCTACACGCTACATTAACGACGTCTCCAGAGTAACTGAATGACGGTTCATATAGAAATCGCAGGTAAGCGTCTCATACAACAACGCCCCCTATAGTTCGTTGCGATCGCGAATAATGAAAAAGAAAGAAACGGTACATTTTTTTTATTATTTAATGGTCTCAAAGATTTCTTCATCCAAGAAGTCATTTGATTAGACTGAATGTAAAACTCAGTATTACAAGAAGCAGAAGAAGCCACCGAAAGTAAAAGGAGAGAATACAACGAACAAAATAAAATAAACACTTCCATAGGCTAGCATAGTTTCACTGAAGTTTTCATAGTTTCTACTGAAATTTTCTACGTGTATCCCTGGCCAGTTATCCAGATTTTTATATCTAGTGGAGGTTTGAGCTTCACTCAGATACTAGTTAGTCTGGGAAGTAAAGATGGCCGATGCGCTATTCTGACCCTCTCCACATATTTAGCATTACAATATTTGAAGGTTGGTCATTTGAAGTCTGTTAGTGGGAATATCAGGATAACATTTTTCAACAAAAATCGGAACATTTTGGAATCGAGCACAAATATACCAGACTGCATTCAAAACGAGCAAGAGAGAAACTTTTTAAGAAAAAAAGTGCTCTTAAGTATACTTAAGAGCACTTTTTTTACTAGTATTTTTAGTATTACTATATATAGTAAAAGAATGTCTTTTCGCAAAAGAATAATAAAATATACTACTTTTAATTTCATATTTACATTGTTTAAAACAGAAAGTTAGAACAATTTCTAGTTAGAACCCGGCTTACCCAGCCAAATTTTTATAAGCTGAACCAGACAAAAAAGAAAATTATTATTTGATACCAGGTTCTTGGACCTGTTTTTTAGATTTAAGACTCTATGGCGGGAATCCAGACCCTGCCAATTTTACCGGGTAACACTACTTTATATTCGACGCAACCATATCCAGAATTATAGCAAATCTTAAAATTATTCATATATGTCATTTTGCTGTCCAAGTATTCTCTTAGTTTCTTAATAATCAAGTTGGAATGACTGTTTCGACCAGACATTTTTTACTTATGGGCAGAATTTTAACTCAGAGAAACCTTAATAAATGGGCACTTTTGTTGGGCCTTCGGGACAGAGAAAGTTTGTTAAAGATTGGAGATGGGATTCGCATTGGAGATGGGCTTGAAAATTCAGAAATCTAATTCCGAAAACTATTTTAACTAAATTAATATGATAATTAAATAAATACAGAATTCGAAATAAAGAATTACATTGATTTTTTTTAAATTCAATAAAATTACAATGAATAAAATTCAAAGATAACTGTAGAAAAATACGATGTATCAGAATTACTCCCGTACTAAATTTGGTTACAGCAAATGTATATGCAATAATATGGTTTTATTATAAGGATTCGTAAGCTCAGCATTCTACAGAAGTATAGCAGACAACAGTTGCAAACAGAACATAAATATTTTCTTGCGGACAATACGTTAATTGTTCGAATGCTTTTATGATGCGGCTTTCAGGAGAAATCCTCCTGACATCAGTCTCGTGTCGTGACGGATACCATGGCTACGAGAAAAAATAATTTCGAATAGGAGTATGGTGTGAATAGCTTTGTCGTGATCTTGGCATATGTCAGCGTGAGTAAACCAATCGATACCTTCATTCCTCCATTGCACCCCCATTAGAAATGGGTTTTCGCTTGTTACCATAGCAGGCGACAGTCCCAGACTTTTAGTCTGGCGGGGTTCTCCCCAAAGCTGCACAATATTATACTCTATTACAAGTTAAGAAAAAGACATTATCCGTATGGAGAGAGCTTGTTTGCATCTAGGTGTAAGCTGAATGGATGCCAAACTCCAAGAGCAAACGAATATCAACATCGACAACGCTTGAAACGACGTAGCACGGTTTTCTTTTTGCTTATAAAAATAGCAAGAACTAAATTTCTGTCCAACGAGTTTAACTTTTAAAAGCTTTTATATTGCTTTGAGAGCATAGTTATAAAATGTGATAGCTAAATAAAACGCAACTATATGCAGTCGCTGGCAACGAGAACAAACAAGAGAAAGAGGCCAAATCAGGACAGTAAAAAAAGTGAGCTCTTTCTAAATCTAGCAACCATGTCATGTTTTCTAATAATATATCTATAAACTAAAATGAATTTTCGCTTCAAATTCAACAAATATCTGATGAGGCTAGAATGCTGACGATACCCACCATCTTCTATCAAAAAGGTACCCCAATATAGAATCGAGTTCACATGTCTTATGTACTAGTGAATTGGTATTTAAAAATTGTAGAGGCAGTTACGCCACATATCTAATGAAATACAGCAGATTTGAGCTCAGAAATGATATAATTTATTTCCTTTATTGAAAACAAAATTATCTGTTTGAAATATCACCTAGTAGAATAAGCAGAACACAATCCATATTCTTGGAATTGCGATTGATTTGATAAAAAAAAAATATATATATATTTAGCTAATTACCTAAACTTAATTTGATTTCTAAGACCATTTTTTTCTGGGGGAAAAGCGGTAGGAATTCAGCAAATTAACTAGATATTCTGTGCTTATAAATAACCAAATTTATAATTTCTGTGTTAATAAATATAAATAAACAGGATGAGAAATAGTAAAATGAACGAACACATAACGCACGAAAGAAAATAGCTCCCTAGTGTTAGCCTCTCTTTTTGACCCCGAGCTAACCATGTCACCCATAATTATCTAGCGAAAACCCTTCTTTTTCTTTAATTCTTTGATGATATTATCAGACGGCAGCACAAATTATAGTTGGAAAAAAATTGTCATCGACATTTAAAAATTCATGAAGTTGGTGAAACTTATCACGACTTTTGAAATATAAGTAAGCATATAATAGATTTTGAAAGTAGGGAGAATGAAATACAGCAATATTAAGTAAATAATCCCAGTAAACTGAAGCGGCAAGACATTACCTGTTTGAAAACTTCATTCGTTTCGAAAATATGCAAATATGAGATAAAACAGTGGACATATTTCAAGCGTTTCAAAAATAGGCGCCCATTTTTAAGATTTTCCAGACGAGCGTGTAAAAAAAATTATAATATTAATAATAGCAAAAATTTTTGAAATCAAAATGCAAAGTTGCTATAGAAAAACGGTACAATAAAGGTAACTAGATAAGCGGTAGCTATAAGACTAGGTAAAAAATACAGAAGTAAAGAACGAAAAAAAAGAAAAACACAGCCGCCGAGAGGAAAATCAGGGTAAAAGGCATTTCCACGCGCTATGAAGAGCTTGGGAGGAACTAGTGTCGTTAACAAGGGTAGCATAAGATTCCAGGGCATCAAATGCTCCTTAATCTTGTTTTATTCATTTTAATGCTGATTTCCTTGTTAACAACATTAATTCCTCTCCATCCCGCAGTGAACTGATCGTAAAATCACGGTTCAGAGTAGAGCACCAAAGTCAAGCATCACTGGCTGCTGTCAGTGTGTGGATGGGTGACCACTTTGGTCAGCCTGCGTAGGGACCGAGAGTGCGCGATATCGGCTCTCGTTAAACTGTTCTTCAGTAAAGTGATCAACTTCGCGTGCAGTTCATCGGGCTACCGAAGAGGAGGTGCCTCTGCAGAGGATCAAAATTGTGATGGCATGTCCTCGGATCATCCTCAGGGATGTTTCCCAGACCGTCACCAATAGCCCATTGTACAGCTATAGTGCGACGTAAATGAACTACAACAGCAATGAGAAAACCTTGAGCTGGCTGTCAGAGCAGCACGGGCTGGCACCAGTACTATTTTCTGGGACCCTGAACCAGCTTTGAGAATCTCTCCCACATCATTCAGAGCATCTATTTTCAAGCTCTATGGCAAAATTGCCCATGAGCAATGGCGCAACTCGAATGGACAGAGACAGATTAACTGGACACTACATCCTCAGGAGACACCTATACATAATGGGTGTTGAATCTGATACTCTTTGTCGAGGTTGTCATCTTGAGGAGACTTCACGACTTGCTTTTTTGTTAATCATGGTTTGGGTACAATGGACCTCGGTCCCTAGAGATTTAAAATATCTAAAGTTGACTGCTTTTGTTTACTGTAGGCAAAAAGTTTTTTAAAGACGCACTGTAAAGAGATATCAAGTACAGTGCGAATATAAAAAAATAAATAATGCTAAGATTTTCCCGTTCTAGGACTCAATCTTTATCGTTTAAGAGGTGACATCAAATATGCTAATTAGTTAGTGTTAACGATATTTTAAATTGCAAAATCAGATTAATAAAAACCGTTCTTTCTCTGAATAAACATACTTCTTTTTTATGACAGATTCGGATTTCTCACTGCGATAGTATAGGTGGTGGTAGCCCGCTATCTAAGAAATATAGTCCTAAGTTTGATCAGGAGAGCAGCCCAAAGTTGAACCCTTTAATGTTAATTTTATTTTTTGCGAATTAAGCAAGAACTCGAGAACTTTTAAAGCAAATGGAAAATTTTTTGTTATCAATTATGAAATTCATTTATCTTCTTCTTGCCATAAAAATTCTTTTTCATGGCAAAATCTGAAAATGACTGAGAAATCGAATTTTTAAAAATACGACTTCTTATGGCGAATAATCAATTAGTAGAGTTCACATTAAGGGTCCAAACTTCAGACCGCTCTTCTGACAAAACTTGGGACCATGTATCTCACATAGCTACCCCCTTTATGCAGGGGTCCCTATCAGGGGGGAAGGTGGGCGTACGATGCTCCCACTTAAAGCTTGGGTGTGGGGGGGGATTTTTACACTTAATAAAACGAATAGTTTGGGGGGGGTGGAATTTGGACGCGAATTGTGAATGCGCCCAAGAGCTTGGGGGGATGGGGGCCATTGCCTTTATAGGAGGGGGGGAGGTCAGAAATCCGTATAAAAAGGCTTGTTAATTCAAAGAAAGTACATTTCTGTCTGATTTCGTAATTCAAAATATCGTCTGCACTAATTAATTAGCATGTTTAAAGTCACAACCTCAAACCGTTAAGATTGACTCCTAAAACGTAAAAATTCGCATAGCCGAACTCTTTACTAATGGCAACATTAGGCATTAGCTTGAGAATAAGAGTGTTGTTGTTTCTAATGCTACTTACCACCCAGCAAGCCTATGGTGAAATCAAGCGAATTTAAGGCCGAGAGTGTGTTTCTTGTTTTTCAGTGGCGCCATCTATAGCCAAGAATACGACTTCAGCAACAGACGCACACACGTCACAACTCATTTATAGGGTGGACCCATTCATACATCCACAGATCGTAATTTTGACCTGAACCAGAGAATAACTAATCTCCAATTCAGTAACATCAGAGAGACCATGGAGGACCTTTTGACGCACTAAGAGATTTAACGTGCACCAGTCACCATTTCTTACACGGAGAATCTTCGGCCGGTGGGGATCGAACTCACTATCTTTTGGACATGAGTCCAACGCCCTACCATGCAGGTGAGTCTTAAGAGTAGGACGAACGTTAGTTTCTGTCTTGATTGTCAAAACATTTGAAATTTTTTAAGCTCGGTAACTATATTGATTACAAGACTGCATTAAACATCATGTAAATTTTAAACTATATTTTTAACAATCTAAATGCGAGAAATATTACAGAAAATACTGATGCAATTATTATTATCATTACTTTTTAAATTTTTAACCTTAGATAATTAAGCTCATTTCAGTGTTAATCTATAATTATTCGAAAATTAGACAACGAATTAAAAACAAGTATATTTTTTATTCCCTTAATTTATTTGAATAGAAAAAGCTTATCTTATTATAATATTTTAATTATAAACGAGAAATTTGGAAAAAATTATAGCTTGATCTCTTGGCAGATGTTAACAGTGTGCTCTCCATAAATAGCCTTATTGTAAATGCATTTTGTTATCTTAAATGGACAGAAAACACACATTCTGCGTTTGAGTCGCGATGGCTTAGGGGATAGAGCGTTCGCCTTCCAATGAGGAGAACAGGGGTTCGATCTCGGCGATGGCTGGTAGATACGAATTCCGCATCCGGCTTGCACGGACCAAAGTGCTGACGTGAAATATCCTCAGTGGTAGACGGATCATGGGTTAGAGTCCCCTTGCCCTCAGGCTAACCATGGGAGGTTTTTCCCTCCACCTAATGCGAATGCGGGTCAGTTCCCTCAAAAAGTTCTCCACGAAGGCATATATCTCTAAATACTTTATCCAGGAGTTCCCTTGACTTCTGGATTGGGTTCAAAATTACAAGGCTACGGATTTGAACATTAGCAGTCGTAAACCCAAAAATTCGGTCGGCTGCTCAACAACGGTTATAAAATAAAATTCTGCGGCCGAATCGCGTTGGCTCAGGGAGTAGAGCCTCTCAGTAAAGTGAGTCATACTCGAATCTTAGCAGTGGCTGGTTGATAAGAATTCTGCTCCTGACTTGCACCGACCTCGGTGCCGACATAAAATATCCTCAGTATTAGAAGGATCATGGGATCGAATTCCCTTGCCGTCGGGCTAATCGTTGAAAGTTTTACTTTTCATGTAACGCAAATGCAGGTTAGTTCTATGAAAAAGTCCTCCACGAAGGCTTTGTCCGATGAAGGAGTTCACTTGTCTTCTAGCTTGGGTTCAAAATTAAAAGGCTACAGCGTTGAACATTAATAGTCGTTAGCGCAAAATTTTGTCGACTGTTCATTGCCAGTTATAGACAGGCCCGTCCCTAACCGATTCGAGAGGGGGGGTGTTGAAGTTTATTTTGCCGACTATCATGTACATATATACGTGTATATGTATATATATATATATATATATATATATATATATATATATATATATATATATATATATATATATATATATATATATATATATATATATATATATATATATATATATATATATATACATACAATTTGTATATGGCTAAAGCTTGATAATCAAAGGTAAAACAAATCAAATAAAAGAGTTCAAATGCGCCACAAAACTTGAGCTTCCAAAGTTTATTTTGAAATCATTTCGACTAGTTATAAACATAATGCTATTCATCGAAATAATTTTTAAAGCACTTAAAAATGCAACCGCCATGGGTGAAAAATGCAGTATTATTGATAACTAAATAGTACCAGCAATTATTCAAAATAATGCAAAGAAAATATACTTTTTACATTTCTATTAATTTTAATTATTAAAATGGTAACGAATTATTAAAGAAAAAAAACTATTTTTAAATAAACTGAAACTTATTCAACTAAAATAAGTTTTCAATAACATTAAGCAATAATTATTTCTGGAAATAATTTTAAAAAATAAAGTTGTAAATTTAAATGTTTTTTAACGCAACTTTGAAATACTTTTTACTTTATATTTAAATATTTTTTTGAAAAATCACTTGGCAATTAAAATATATCTTTCGTTTCATTTAAACGTTGTTACCATAAGCTAATTACAGCAACTGTTTGACGATGAGAAAGTAAGTCATAATCAGCAAATACAGACTTCTATAAGATATTGATTCAAAACAAAATTTATTCAAAAGTAAATTGACCTTTCATTTTTAAAAAATAAGAAGAAAAAAAAATGTTGAAAAACATTGAAAATATTTGCCATTTAAATTATAAATGAAGAAATTCACGTAAAAATGATAAAAAATTAAGATATTAGTAAAATTACGTTATATTATATTAGCTACATAAATTTACTTCGATGTTGTTTTAAAAGCAAAAAATATTCGGCCAACTTATCATGCTTAATATTGTCAACAATATCTTCTTCTGCTTTGAGTAAAAGCAGTGAATTTAGGCGTTCAGTGGTCATTGTTGTTCGAAGATAGGATAGCTTTTAATCAATTTCATCTTGCTGAAAATTCTTTCATTTGTCGCAACTGTCATTGGTGCAGTTAACGCTAATAGATTTAACAATAAAAACTTATGAAAGCATTTATGCTAAAATGTATGATTCTGCATTTTTAATACAAACTGTGAATTGAATTTTTACATAATTTCAAAATTATTAAGTTTTTTTTACTAATAATTAACTTAAATGAAAAACTGTTAACTTTAGTCAAAAAGATAATATAGAAACATTAAATAATTAAATACATAAGAAATACGTCAACCCCGCTCAAAGGAATACCATCGGTTCCAGCCAAATCTATGCAATTAAGCGGGTTATTCGATCAAAAGGGGAGTGCAATATTCAATCCAAAATTCTGAATTTTTACGAAATTTTACTTTTTAATGGTATTTAATGCATAGTATAGCATTTTGATTAAATAAGCTCAGTTTTATGATCAATAAACAATTATAATTAAAACTGTATGCGTTAGTATCATAAAATATAAATGTCATTTAAAATTACATAAAAATAAATCAATATTAGTAAAAACTATAATGTAGGCACTAAAATATTAATTGATCCCTTCCGAAAAAATATATAATTGAAGACTGTTTTTTAAACCCGTTGAATTCATCAAAATTAGATATTCCCTTTTAGTTTCTACTAAAAATTTCATGACTCCTTTCATGTATTCCTTTCAAACACATTCAGAATTTTTTTTACTTATTTATTTTTTTTAATCTTCGAAACTTGAGAAATTTTAATTAATGCTCCATTTAAATTAATGCGCTATTTTAGTTAAGGGTTTTCTAAAATTTATTACTTCTAAGATTCATTGTTTTGCTTTTTTCCGATTAATTTAAATCATTCCTTTTCGCTCTCAACTTGCACCCAACTCAAAGTCATTAACTGGGTTAAGCAATTATTCTATTTAAGAGAAAGACTCTCTGTACACTAGTGTGTTAGGTTTTTGAAACTTTTTCTTATCAAAGTTAATAGTGCATCAACATGGGATCACAAGACAAATCACTCTATCCCTTTTTTACATTCTAAATGATGTGTGTGAGAAGTAAGACAAAGAGGGGTAAAAACCCCTTCGTTTACTTCAATATATAAAACTGGCAGCAAGATTTGATTAATTTTTCAACTTTACCCCAAACACCTACTAATGAATAAGAAATCCCTATTGAAGTGACCACATATTGTATCTTTATCTTAACTGAAAAAGGGAAATTCCATTTTAGCTGGTGAAACATTTTTCAAAAATAAACAATATATTTTTCATTTGAGTACCACTTCTTTATGCAATTAGGCGGGGGCAAAAAACAACAAATAACCGTTTAAACGGGGAAGTTTAACATTAGTTTCTTCTAAAATGATTTGGTTCCATTAAATTTTATTCGTATAAGCGGGTAATTCGATTATGCGATAAAGTGGGGACGACAGTACAAAATAACTAAAAAGAATTATTTATCAAAAAAAAAACTGAATTTTCTATTTTTAAACACGTTACATTTTCAATAAAATTAACATTAGTACATTTTTCTTCATAAAGGATTGCAGTTTGGACTTATAAAAACAAAGCCTACGAAGAAATATAGAATTTGAAATTTCAATTGAATAAGATATATGAAAAATAATTTCAGCTGAAAAAATCTAAAAAAGAAAAAAAAAAATACTATTTCAAGCACAAAATAAAAGCTTAGTAAAAAGTAAAAAACGGAAAAAGTATCCAATTTTCAGAATTCAAATGTGATTTATCTTTTTCTACCCCTAGCTCCTACTAATGAATATAAATAACATAGCATTTTTAATTGCTCTTTTTTCTTTCTTTTAATTATTTTACTGCACAAAAAAGGTTAAAAAAATAATTTTATCTGCTTCATAAAAATCAATTTTTACCCGAAATAATTTAATTGGAAAGTAATAACACATTTAATGCAATTTAATTAAACTTAATATTTAAACAATAAGACTGCAAATAATAAATATGTATTCATAAAAAAATTATACTTACATTCAAAATTTAGACTGCGGTAGATAGGATGATCGTTGGCATGTGAGCAGATTTTCTATTTTATTCAATAATAATATGAATTTATAAAATACGCTTAGAGTAACTAAGTATCCGTACATGACAGTTAAAGACAGGTTAGTGAAGTAATTGGTACCACAGCTGCCTGTGCTTTGAGCCCCTTCCTTCCCCTTCTTAACCACATGGACAAAGATATTGTCTTTATTCTCAGAAAGAGTAAGAGAAAGCATGAGAAAATATAGCTTAGGGCATTTCTAGCTAACCACTTTTAAAAGACCCTCGATTTTTCAAGTTGACAGAAATATCCGGGGTTTTGTCTGCTGCTTCACAAGATCGAGTCGCAGCTCCATCCTTTTTTGCGCCTTTTCATAGTGCCCGTAAGCGGCTTGATCAAACAGAATTGCCACTTCTCCGTGAATATTCGGAATTCTCTATTTTCACCATATTTTTATTGAAATAATTAATGAATCCGAAATTACAACATTTAACACTTTGAACTCGGCAACCATTCTCAAATTGTGTGAAATGATCGAAGTGTTGATTCGATTGAGTGTAACTCAATTTAATGTTTCAGAATTCTTAGGATTCTTGAAAAAAAAATATTAAAAGCAAAAAACAATATTTTATTTTCAAAACGGAAACTTTTATAAAGGTGAATTGAGGATCACATATATGTTAATTATTTTCCATATAGAATATCAAATTTTGTTGTCATGATTAATTGTTCTAAAGATATGAATTAGTCCCTGAACACTTTATTTCAGGTTAAAAAATTTTGAACTCAAGTAATAATTCAATCATCATAGAATTTTAAAAGTTATGAACTGAATGGTAGTTAACAAATTAAATGTTTTTCTTTTCTTTTTTGGAGTTGGGAGTCCTTTGGAGTTAGTAAAATTCTTCATAAAAGATAAATATCGTTTACTAATTGAAAATATAAATTATTTAATAATTTGTGTTATTTAAACAGAATTTAACAATTTAAATAAGATATTTTGAATAATAAAGTATCCTATTTAATAGGTACTCTTATTTGTAAATTTTTCCCTATATTTTGAAAGTAAAAAAAAAATTGGTTGCATCACCGGCACGATTATTTCATATAAAATTTATAATTCTTTTAAAAAAAAAATCATACAAGTTCATAAGTTCCTTTAAAAAAATTACTTAAACCTCTAATAAAGATTTAATATAATTCAGATAAATAATATCTGAATTTTATGATACATTATTAGCTAACTAAAAATTAAGGTCACTACAAAATTTTTTTAAATTTAAGAATGTGTCGTTTAAATAATAATACAAGAGAAACGGTTTTCGAGATTTTGGCATGTAATGTCGGTCATCTCGCTTTGAATTATCATAAATGGTTACTCTTGGAGGAGAAAAGAAAAAAACTAAATTTAAAAACACATTTCACAACAAGATTTGCCGAGTCGGGTCTGGGATCCCGAAACGAAATTCAGATAACATTGAAATTCGTTTAAATCTCATCACCGATGAAATATCCGAAAACGAAAGAATTTCGGCAAAGTCGGGATTTTGGCCTGAATTATTGATCATCTTGCTTTGAATTATCATAAATGGTTACTCTTGGAGGAGAAAAAAAACTAAATTTAAAAACACATTTCACAACAAGATTTGCCGAGTCGAGTCTGGGATCCCGAGACGAAATTCAAATAACATTGAAAGCCGTTTAAATCTCATTACCGATGAAATATCCGATAGTGAAAGAATTTCGGCAAAATCGGGATTTTGGCCTGAATTATCGATCATCTTGCTTTGAATTATCATAAATGTTTACTCTTGGAGGAGAAAAAAAAACTAAATTAAAAAACACATTTCACAACAAGATTTGCCGAGTCGGGTCTGAGATCCCGAAACGAAATTCAGATAACATTGAAAGCCGTTTAAATCTCATCACCGATGAAATATCCGATAATAAAAGAATTTCGGCAAAGTCGGGATTTTGGCCTGAATTATCGATCATCTTGCTTTGAATTATCATAAATGTTTACTCTTGGAGGAGAAAAAAAAAACTAAATTTAAAAAACACATTTCGCAACAAGATTTGCCGAGTCGGGTCTGGGATCCCGAAACGAAATTCAGATAACATTGAAAGCCGTTTAAATCTCATCACCGATGAAATATCCGAAAACGAAAGAATTTCGGCAAAGTCGGGATTTTGGCCTGAATTATTGATCATCTTGCTTTGAATTATCATAAATGGTTACTCTTGGAGGAGAAAAAAAACTAAATTTAAAAACACATTTCACAACAAGATTTGCCGAGTCGGGTCTGGGATCCCGAAACGAAATTCAAATAACATTGAAAGCCGTTTAAATCTCATCACCGATGAAATATCCGACAGTGAAAGAATTTCGGCAAAGTCGGGATTTTGGCCTGAATTATCGATCATCTTGCTTTGAATTATCATAAATGTTTACTCTTGGAGGAGAAAAAAAAACTAAATTAAAAAACACATTTCGCAACAAGATTTGCCGAGTCGGGTCTGGGATCCCGAAACGAAATTCAGATAACATTGAAAGCCGTTTAAATCTCATCACCGATGAAATATCCGACAATGAAAGAATTTCAGCAAAGTCGGGATTTTGAAATGTAAAAAAAAAAAAAAAAAAAAAAAAAAAAATGCCGACTCAACCTGAATTTGCCGACTGGATGATATCGCTGGGGGGGTGAGACACCCCTCTCACCCCCCCGTTAGGGACGGGCCTGGTTATAGAACATAAAATTCTGCGTTTGTTAACCTCACTTTAAGTCGTGTCTTTTGTGGGTTTTTCAACATTCAAAACATATGTTTATTTTGAGTGTAACTAAACATTCCACTGTTAAACGACGATTACAGCAAATCTTAAAACAGTAACAAATGTACAGCTGTGATTCGGATAATTCATTTTGCAAATTAGCAAGGTACTGTGCTTGAGGTAATGTGAGGGTAACGGGAATATAACGAATTCGCAAAACTAACAGGAGTCGATGGTCTATTAGACGAATTTTTACTTATCTATGGTTAAATATATTATTATTATTTTTTTTTTTTGCACCGATATTTTGTTCGAATAATTTCATAAAAATAACCGAAATTTTAAATAAATAATGATTGGATATAAATATCGCTCATGGGCTGCAATAGTGGCACAACTCAAAAAACAAGCGCTTTGGACTAAGAACAGGTGTAAATATGAAAATACATTCTTTTCAGCAGCAATACTAGCACAACTCATAATTCAACTTGAAGGTAATCTTTGTTTAAGCAAACTAAAGCATTTCTTATGCATTTTCCTTAACAATGAAAACTTTAAACCCACTTATCTCAAAAATGACTTTTTGAGTTGTGCCGCTATTGCAGCCCATGAGCGATATAATTACATGCTTCAAAATCGTTATTGATTTAAGAAAATGTTCGAACTCTTGGAATCCTAACAATTAGTTCATGTAAGACACAGATATACCAATTTTGTATTTCTTTATTAATGCTAAACAAATTAGTTAATAATAATAAAAAAAAAAAACTTTAGGTAATGTTAAAGTAACATTATTAGCTAATGTTTAATTATATAGATTTTAAAGACTCTGAGACTTTACATTCGAAGCAAAAATTTTTAAATAAAGGTAATCGTTTGAAAATTTCCAGAATATCTTTTTAAGAATATTTTAAATTGTTTTTTTATTTATATTTTATATCATTAATATGTTTTTTCTCTTCAAAAATGTATAAAGTTGACATAATTTAAGCAGCATATTCAAACACTTTTTATTTGTAGTAAATATTTAAAAATCTAGAGAAAAAAAAAAAGGAAAATTTTTTTGTTGAAGGGTTTCTCTCTTATAATTCCAGAGCTGCTTGAGCAAGCGGCCCGAAATTTGGACAGTGGGTGAAACGTGCAATTTCAGCTTCAGATCAAAAAATTATTCAAAAATTTCAATTGGATTGATCGGGAGAGAATAAAATAAAAAATGGATTTTTTCATTGATTTAGAGATCGCCCAAGATTCAATTTATTTTTATTATGTGAGATAAACTTACTGATCAACATGTACGTGAAAGCATAGGCAGACACACGTTATTAAATTAGTATTCCTAAAGAGTACCTACATTTATGTTTTTAAAACGCGTTTCTATAAAACAATTTAAAATCAACGGTAAATGAAATAAAAAATATGAACTGTAAAGTAAAATTAATGGAGAAATAATACGAATTCGTTTAGGAGAACATCAATGACGACAATGATTTTCGAAATATGTGCTAATTTTATCATATCACCATCTTTGAATTGGGACACAATTTTGAGTTTACGACTACCAATGTTCCACTCCGGGGCCTTGTAATTTCGAACCTTATCCAGAACACAAGGGAACTCCCGGATAAAGTATTGGGAGAAATTTGCCTTCGTGGACTTCTTTGAAGGAACTAACCCACATTTGCGTTACATGGATACATGAACAGGAAAATCATGAAAACTTTGCAGATGAAAGACCTCCCACCTCTACGGTTTACTTTTTAGAGCTGTGTTAGCTCAGGGGATAGAGCATATTCCTTCCAATCAGGGGGACCAGGGTTTGAATTCCAATGATGTCTGATCGATAAGAATTATGCACACTGCTCATACTGACCACAGTGCTGCCATAAAATATCCTCAGTGGTAGATGGATCATGGGTCAGAGTTCTATTGACCTTGTACTAACAGTGGGAGACTTTCGTGATTTTCCTCTTCATGTAACAAAATATCCTCCCCGGAGAAAAATTTCTCCCAATACTCAATAAAGAAGTGCCCTCATCTTCTTGATTGGGTTGAAAAGTACAAGGCTATGGAGTTGAGCACTGGCAGACAAAAACTCAGAATTCGGTCGGCTGTTCAGTGACGGATATAAAATCAAATCTAATAACGTAAAGTTACTGGAAAGGGCAAGGAATAATAATAAAAAGATATTGAAGTGTTTTAGGTTTATTAATTGTGTCGGCATTTGTCTCTTAGTTATGTGTATTTATTTCCATAGCGTTGAGTACTGATTTTGATTTATTGATTCCTTTTTCTCACTACGTAGAGAAAATAGGAATTCAGCTAGTAAAAATATAAAAAGTAGGCATTCTTAAAAAACTGAATCAAAACAATACCAATTCTTTTTAGAACAAATATTGTTTTAAATAAATTGAAATAAAGATGTCTGACAAAATAGAAATTATTTTTGGGTAAAATTGACTATGCATATACAATCTTGACTAGATTAAATTTAATAAGTTTGTAATGTTAATCTCAAAGCTACATCACATATAACTAATATTTCTTTAGATCATTAATTTTTAATATATAACTTAATTTAAAAAGAGTTATAGTTTGTACTGTTACTTATTGTCTTGAATATGAAAGTGATTTACCTATTCTATGTCACAATTTCTATTGTATTTATATAAAAATAATTTTATAAACGTATATACTCTATAAAAAAGTATTACAATAAATTTTACATGAACATAAGATTTTCTTCAGGTAACGTAGAACAAGTTATAAAATTAGGGATATATTCATAAAAAAATCAAAAATAATTATTATCAAAGAAATATTTATTTATTATAAAAAATGTATTTATTATAAAAAATGTATTTATTATAAAAAATTTATTTACCATAAAAAATTTATTTTGTTAAAAAATAAACACAATGACACATTTGAGATTCCTGGAAAGAAATACAATGAAAGCTTAAACTTGCTGAAGTTCGATAAGAACACCACCACAATCTTTGGGATGAAGAAATATGACAGGTTTACCATGGGCACCTATTTTAGTTTCCCCAGTCAAGGTACGAATGTTATGCGCCTTCATGTCTTTCACAGCATTGTCAATATTATCGACATCCAAACAAATGTGATGCATTCCACCGTTGCCATTCTTTTGTAAGAAGCTCTGAATGGGACTTTTTTCTCCAAGAGGAAGAAGCAGTTCCAATTTCACATTGCCTAACTCAACAAAGGCAGTTGTAACTCCATGTTCTGGCATAGGAATAGACTGACTAGTCTAAAGAGATGAAGAATTGATAATAAAAATATTACAACTGTTTTTATACTGAACATTACCATACCTGGTTTACGCTACAAGTAGCATATCAGTAAATTCTAAAAAAATAAATAAATAAGTAGAACCCGGATTTTAATGATCAAACTTTTTTTAAAACTATCCTTAAAAATAAGGAAAAACTCTAATAATAATAATAAAAAATGTAATTAAAAATAATAAAAATTCCATTGTAATTAAATAAAAACTTGAAATTTGAAACATTTACTTCCTAGAATTTAATATAACATATTTCTATCTCTATGGTGGACTACGCTCCTTTCAATGGTGGACTTGCATCTTTTTCCTGGATGATATCCTTCCTAATACAACTCAGTTAAAATGTGTAAAAGTTGTAAGAATGAGCTAACGCTTCTAAAGACTTTTTTTTTTAAAAACTAAAAATGCTCTAAAATAAAAAAGTTAAAAATTGTTTTCTCCAAAATATCTCAAAAAATGCCTCTAATTAAAAAATTATTCCAAAATCTCAGAAAAATCTAGGTTTAAAAGTGTACAAGAATCCAAAAATGCAACTGTCATCAAAATCTGAGACTTTATAATAAAAGAAGCTGTTAAAAATATTAGAAAGAAATTGTAAACAATATTATAATCAGCGTCAATATTCAACATAATCCTGCATTAGATTAATATTAGTTTAAATATAAATGTAACATTATGAAAAAATATTAAAATTTAATAAAAAAATTATCGCTCTTAATATCTGAACTGAATATACAGGGTTGAAAAAAAATTTAAATGCATATAATCAAGAGGCAATCTTTCATTTTTGTCATATTAGAATGTGGTTCTGATAAAAGCAGATGAACCCCTTAGTGGGTGTCTTTGAGATAATTTAAGCATGCTAAACAGGTCAAACTGAATAGACTCAAGATAATTCAAGCAAGGTCGTATTTCATGCTGCGATAATTTTCACACTCTAATATAATCAAGAATTGAAAATAACAAAATTAGTTATAAAAAATATTTTTCAATAAAAAAATTTTTTTGTCTGATTTTTTGTCTTTTTTTTAATGTGCACATTAAGAGGTTAAAAATACTTTGAGTTCTGATTTGAAGTGTACATTTTAAGGATTAAAATATTAAATCTAAAAACTAATTAAAGACAAACTCTCTCTCTCTACACTAGAAACACATAATAATGTATAAGTTGAAAAAAAAATTAATGCTAAAAATTTATTTATTTCAATTGTTTTTAATTTTATCGAAATAAATTTAAAGAAAAATGGAATAATAAAGAAAAATATCAATGAAGGGACGTAATACAAAGCATTGGGGAAAAAAAAAACACTTGAAATATTTTTATTAACAGTTTTTTTTCTACATAATAGATAAATTTAGTATTCTAATTTACAGTATATTACCTTAGCACCAAATATATCTTGAAAAAGTTTAACACTTTTCTCGATATTAGCAGATGCAACAGCAAGATGATTTACTTTCAAAACTTTCCATGTTCTTCCTTTAGGATTTGTACAAAAATAATGTCCTAGGATTTTATTTTGCACATTGATAAAAGGTCTCCAAAGGTTTCTTGTTATCAAGTAGGCCATATTTCCTGAAATAAACATAAATTAAGGATTTTTATCTTTAGTGCCAATAAAATATAGTTATACTAAATACACCATAATTTAAAACAAAAAAGATATAGTCATTATGTTGTTCAGAAGTTACTACTTTCCTCATTTTGTTCAGAAGTTATTACTCTTTCGTTTATTATTTCGTTCTGAAGTAAGAAATTAAGACAGAAAAATAGTTTAAAGTACAAAAACAGACAAAAATCCTTAAGCTCTAGAGTGAAAGTACAAATAAAAATGGGTGTCATCATATGTCACATTAGGTTTTCATCTGTGAATCATCCTAATTTATTATCAGGTAATTTAAATAAATTTATTTTTTTGGGGGAGAAAATGGATTTACAAAACTTTTATATGAGATTGATTAACTTTTTGTTGATTTTCATAGTTTTAAAATCTAATGTTAATATAATGATTTGCTAATAGGTTTTAACTATGAAAATTACATTACTACTCAGCATGAAATAAATTACGACACTAGTATTGAAGTCAAATTTTAAAAATCTCATTTTGTGGATTTTTTAGTTATTTTACCAGAATACCGTGGAAATTTAATGCAGTTATTGACGACTAATTTTTTAAGTTAACCTTAATAATAAAAATTTTAAGATTTTTTTAATAACTTTGATTCATACATCTGCATGAATTAAAAAATTTTAAGATTTCTATTACAATTATATTAATAAAATTTTACTAATTACAAGTTGAAATTTTTGAATACTTTAATAAAAGTTTGTTCAAATCAAGCCAAATTAAAAAAATAAAACAAACCCTGTATATAATTATAAAGCAAAAACAATGTGTAAAAATGTGAAGTTAAGCAGGCTTATGAAAAACAAACAATATTTACATCTCAACATTTCAATGAGATAAAAACAGTAAGTGTTATAGAAGAATCTATATAAGAAGATAGAGCAAAAAAAATATTTAAAAAAAAATGATACAAAATAAAGCCAGAAATTACAATTTTGTTCTTCAGGAAAATGGGCCTTAGAAACAAGAGAATACTATAAAGTCTAAGAAAAGAAAAAACAGTATCAAAATAAAGAATACACAGGATGTTTATATAAATTACCATATAGTATTTATGTAATAACATGGTAATAAAATAAAAAATTTTAGTTATTTTTTTATAACATAGAAGTTTAGGAAGTATTAAAATCTTATATGAATGGATGTAAATTTGATATAACGAAAATGCACAGAATATAATTTCTCCTAAAGAAGAGAATGAAAAGAAGCAATAGAATTCACTCAGTATGCTAGCGGCGAGATTGCCTTCTTTTCTGAGAATTTTTTTTTCTGAAATAACCCCATAACACATAAAATATGATTGCTTTGTAGCCAAGCTAAACCATTCAATAAAAAAATAGATGCTAATAAATAAAAAATAAACTAGGCAATATTTTAAAATTGAGTTAAAACTTGTGCTGAAGTCTATAAAAAGATAAAAGATATTTCGGGAAAACTTCTGCTTAATCTCAAAAGTATATAAAAGAAGTAAAATGTTATTACTATGAGCAATATAGTAGTCTGCCGCAGACTGGTTCACATTCTCAAAGAATTGCCAATTTTTATTTCATCATTTCTGATTACCTGTTATAAGATGAATGATCTTTAAGCTCTCTAAATCTTAAATCGATTGGAAAATTTTCTACACAGGATTGAAACTGTCAAATTTTTTTAACCATGCACAAATTCGAACCACTTTTGAAACCTTTTAAAGAGTGCGGAAATTTTTTATAGATGCTCAACTTGCGGCTTGAACTAGCATTAAGAAAAGATTAAAAATTCTATATAAAAAAAAGGAGAAATATACCAACCCACTTGTTATAAGTATCTTGTAAACATACTGTAAATAACAAAATACTATTAGTCATGTCTCAGAAATTTTTATTTGGAAATTTACATGCTAATTTATTGAACACCCATACATGTTATAACATATTTACAACTAGAGGTGTATTTTCACTAATATACGCTCAAAACAGTATTTTTTAGTTCAAAATTTTCATAAAATTAAAGTGCCTTTTCGAAATATTTTTTTGAAAGTAAAGATTATATTTTGGTAAAATTTTTTGATTTCCTTAAGAAAGGAAAAAAAAAAATTGATTTCACACAAATAACGAAAAAGTAGCATGCGTTAAAAATTAAAATATAATAAAATATTAATATTTTATTAAATTAGATTTAAAGTTCTGCTCAAGAAATTCAAACACATAAAATTGACATATAAAGCCTTCTTTACTTTATAAAGAAGCAATTTATTTTTAATAAAAATTTTTGTAGCAATTTCTTTAATTAAAGACCAAAATTTTTTCTCGAGCTGTTTAATTACTTTCGTAACTCGCTTGTGCGATTGAACATTTTCTGCCTTCTACTAAATTTTATTTATTTAAAGAAAATATATCTTGTTAGGAAAAATAAACAAGTGGAATGATTTCTGAAATTAATGTTAAAGCCAAAAAAAAAACATATAAGTCTTCGGAAATTTCTTAAATTGTTTTTTGATTTTTTTCAATGTTCTGAGAGATTTTATTAAATTTGAGGCCAGCTTAATCTTTTTGGACGTAAGTTATATAAGGAATTTATGGGAATTTTTAAACCATAAAGCTTGTTTCTGTTTTTGTTAAATTTTATAAAAGATAGTCATTGCATGATCTCTAATATGTAATGAATAATTAACGAATTATTTTCTAAGTCCTCAATCGTTATTTCTCTCGATCCTTTTAAAGAAACTATTAGCTAATTGTTTCTCCAAGTATAAAGAATAATTATTTCATTGTTAAGGAACAACAAACAAACAGCTTGAAATGTAAGTTTAAAAATTAGTTTACTTTTAAAAAGGAAATTTTTAATCTTTTATAACATGTTATTATTGAATAATTGTACAACAAAACAATCAAACTATATTTTATACTAAACTTAAGAGATAGATAGCATTTTGGATAACTTATAACGAATTTATAAAAAAAACTTACTATTATTAGAAAGTTAATGTAAAAAAAGTATAATTTTATTAATACTTTTTCATAAATAAAAGTTTAAAATATAATACCTATAATGTTATAATCTATGCAATTATAGCATTAATGCTCTAATAAAAATGTAATTTACAGTGACAGGTATATTTACGTATCATGATCTGTAGCACCAACTATAACCGCCTAAAACTAAATGGGCTTTAAACTTGTAATTTTTCTAAAAAACAGGTAGAGATTTGACGGAGGTGGCAATGAGTTATACCCTTTGAGTTGGTCCCGTTCTAAGATATTTCTCTTGCTTCCTCGCAGGCCACTGCCCGATAGTTGCCAAGATCTGGCAATTACTCTACCACAGAAGAGGATACAGAAATCTTTCGACAGTCACTGAAATCTTAGTTACTTTAAACTGAACTAAAATATGGCAACCTAATACTAAAATCTCACAGTAAAATGCTTAGAAAAAAAAAAGAAAATAAATGATTAAAAACAAATCACATTAAAATAATATAATAGTATCAATTTAAATTAATAATTTTTTTTAAAATAGAAATATTATTTAAAGAATTTTCACACAAAAATGCAATACTGTACTTAGCCAATGATAAATACATTCCACACAATAGAATAATAAACAAGCTATCTTAAAAAACAATTGTAAATAAACAAATATAAGCTTTAGAAACATCACATTGAAAAAAAATTTTATCCAGCTAAAAGTTTAGAGTAAATACAAATTTATATTTAAAACTCAATAGTATTGTAAATAAATAATTCACCATGGTATAATTATTGCTTAGCTTTTAAGTGGCGAACGAAATTTTAAAGAAGTCACCTTCAGAAAATTGTTTAATGATAAATATTTGAAGGCCGAATAATAATTAATGGTCATTCGATAACAAACTAGATTTCACTGGGTTTACCTAATTGGCTAGTTCCTCAGAAGATTGCGAGGTTTCACCCGTTTCTTTTTTCGTAGTTCTCACTTTATTTACGTACTTAAATGCTTGAACACAAAATGTCCCAGCAGCTATCACCGTCAATCCCATTAAACCTGTCACAGCTGTTTTATGCAAAACATCGGCTAATTTCCTCATTGGCATAGTGAATGTAGTAATTGATGGATTTATTTAGAGATAAAATTGCTGAATTATTAGTTGACAAAAGCGTGAAAGATAAGAATTCTGATTGGTAGATTTACTTCAAGAGTTAAGATTTGATAATATTTCTTACTTTCTTCCTAAAGCAATAGCGAAATAAATAAATATGATTCTGAAGCGTAGATATTCTCATATACGCTTCCGGCTGACTATTTCTATCCCTTGCTTGTTCTTCAAACACTAGTGGTACTGATTGAGTTAATTAGGTTTGGGCTACAATAAGCAAATCTTGATAACAAAGGTAACAGAAATAGGCAGCTAAACCTGCAAACATTTGAAGAAAACTTTTACTCCGATTATTCATCTTAAGTTATTTTTGAGTTAAATAATTAAAATTATTTAAAATTAAGCTTATTTGATGCTTTTTGTTTAAAACGACTTCTCATTGTTTCATAATTAAGACTCTTAATCATGGGCTTAGAAGGTAACTAAGTGTATTGCAGCAGATTAAGGTTTTAAAACTTTTGGGGACACTTCCGTATCGTGATCTGTCGCGCCAACTACAATCGCCAAGGTGCCAAATAGATTTTAAACTTGCAAATTATTTAAAAAAAAATATGTTGATAAACTTTTAAAGTACAAATTTTGTTTAATTTTTATAATACAAAAAGGATTCCGATTCTTGAGGATATTTCCGTAGCATGATCTGTCTCTCCAAGGCACCAAATGGATTTTGAACTTGCAATTATTTTAAAGTAAACACTTTTATACCTTTCGAGTTGGTCTCCTTCTGTGATGCTTTTTTTAGTTCCTTGCAGTCAGCTGCCCGGAAGTGGCTAAGACTTGGCGATTGTTCTGCCGCAGCTCACGATACGAAAATGTTTCCATTATGTACAAATATTTTAATATTTTTATAATGTTTTAGTTGTAGATTTAGCATATTAAAATATTAATATAATTTTTAAAAAAGTGCTTAAAAATAATTTATTTGCAGTTTTCTTTTGGGAAGATTTCTGCATCAATTCCTACCCCAAAAAACGCCAAGTTCTGGGTCTACTGGAAGGGTAAAACTGTTATTCATCCCTGGACAAACCTCTACATATTTTTTTCTCTCTCCAATTCCAGCTGGTTAAAAATCCCTTTTATGCTTTGGTAATTTTAATTGGGGCAAACAAATGCAGATATGGAAATATCCCCTTTATTTTCATTAAATGTTGACAGATCCTAAAACAAAGGGATATTTCTGTGTCAGTGCCTATTCATAGCAATTACTACTGCCAAGGCATCATTTTTAAATTACAAAAGTTTAAAAAAATCTGTCTGGGAGTGGCTGTAGGTTATACACTATGAGTTGGTCTCCTGTGATATATATTTTTAGTTTCTTGTGGGCCACTGCCTAGAAATTTTCGAAACTTGGTTATTATTTTGACTCAGGTACCGATATGGTAATCTTCCCTAAGGCAGATATTTTTATGCATGAAGCTAATATATGTCTTAATATACATTAATAAAAAATTTAGTTTCTTTTCTTGCACATGTAGAGATAAGTACATTTTACTTTTATACATATTACATTTATATATAGAAAACTTCTGGTTATATATGGAAATGATTGGGGAGACGACTAATTTCTCAGATTTTTCACTATACAGGATGCAAAATATATTACCTGTATTTATATGTGTTTAATAGTTTATAAAAAATTCTTCATTTGTAAATTTGCCTTTTCTGAAGAATATTTTATCATTATTAAATGAATTTAACATTGACAAATATAAGTGAACAATTTTAGAAATGATTGGTTCAAGTATCACTAGGTTAAATATTAAGTAGGAAAAAATACAGTTGTACATAATTTTACATTAACAAAATATTGTTGTACAGAATCTCACATAAACTATTATGATATAGAATGTCATATAAACAAAATATCATGGTACAGAATGTCAGGAAAACAATATATTAATTTACTGAATCTTAAGAGAGAGAAATATCAGAGTACATTATCTCAAGAGAAAAAAATATCATATGTGTTTTATAGTAAAGAAACAATTCTTCATTAGTAAATTTGCTTTTTCAAAAAAAAAAAAAGAAATTCTTATTACTAAACAAATTTAGCAGTGGAAAAATTTTAGAATTAGTTTAAGTATCACTAGATAGAATTTTAAACAGACAAAATATTGTGGTACAGAATATTACATCAACAAAATATTATTGAACAGAATCTCACATAAACAATATTGTGGTACAGAATGTGATATAAACAAAATGGCAGAGAATTTCAGGAAGACAAAATATTATGTTATTGAATCGCAGAAGGACAAACTGTTGCAGTACCTTATCTCGAGAAGAAAAAATATTATAGTACACAATCTACTGTGATATTAAAAGAATTAGTCATGTGGTAGCATTTTGTTTATAAAATTTGCCTTATAATAGGACAGCAGATTAACCAACAAATAGATAATGCAGAGTTAACTATATTTTATTTTTAATTTGTGACCTCTACATTATTTGTTGTATTTTTGCTGCTATTACCTAAATACATACATGCTATTATATATAATAAAAATAAGTAGAAATAAATATTGTACTGAATCAATTGAAAGAGTATAATTTTTATTTAATTTGTGGTAAATCATTTTAGACTAATCTATTTAATTTTAGATGTAAAAAATATTATTGTTGTCTTATCTGGTAAAGGAGGTGTGGGCAAATCATCAGTTGCTGCTCATCTAGCTTTGTCGTTAAGAGATTTAAATTTTAAGGTATTTTAATTTCTTATTTATACTGTTTTGCTTTTAAGTATTTTTATGTTTCTATATTTATAATTTCTTGTTGTAGTCTCTTGTTTGTTCTGAGATTAAGACTTCTTTTTATTGTAAATTTATGTTTAAAATGTCTATCAGAATTTGAAAAGATTTAGATTCAAATAAAATTTCGTATTAATTAAATTTTTTCTTTCTAATGTTAAGACTGGATTACTTGATGTAGATTTATGTGGACCAAGTATACCATACATGCTGAATATGGAAGGCAAAGATGTTCACCAATGTTCTTCTGGGTATTATACCTTTATTATATTTATTTCTTAATCTAGAGTCAAAAATTAAAATTGTAGATATAAGTTGTTTTGTAAGAGTTGAAATTCCTTTCTTTTGTATTTTGAGAAAAAGTATTTTAGTATTTTTCTTCAAAATGATTACTTTCAGTGTTATGATTTTGAAAAGTCTTTAAAAATAATTTTCTTTTTCTTCATACATAGCGCTTTTAAATTCTTTGAAACTGTAAGCATAAATTTTTTTGGTAAATGGGCATTTAAACATGCTGGTAATTTTTTTGTTGTTGTTGAAGATTTTTAAAATTAATTCAGCTTACGTTTCAAAATTGAAAGTTTCAAGGAATTTTACTGTCTGAAAATGATTGAAAGGAAGTGTGATTAATTTAAGTAACTTTTGTGCTTGTACTATTTATAATTATTGCATTTATAATAGTGCTTCAAGGAATTAATGTTTCCCCAATCTTATAGATGTTGGAATTCCATGTTCAATACCCCTTTTAACTTAAGTGAGATACTGATTTTCTGCTCTTGTCCAAGTTTGGCTGTTTTTCTAAATGTATGCCCTTCTATTAAATATGTATACTTATACATATATCAAAATATATGTATAAGTATACATATTTGATATTGTCAAAATTCCTAAATCGAACCATAATTGAATTAATGTTTTCCACTCAGGGTGTCCAAAAATTAGGAAAAAGTTTTAGAATTGCATTAATCTGAAAAAATCGAGGGATTACTAAAGAGTTCACATTTTAAAAATGGAAACATCATCTTTTCTATCTCTTTTATATATATATGTATATATATATATATATATATATATATATATATATATATATATATATATATATATATATATATATATATATATATATATATATATATATATATAAAATAATAATAATTTTTTATTTGATTTACATGTAATATGTTCAAAATCTTGATTAGACTTAATTTTTATTTCTTTTTATTTTAATCTTAATTATATAATGCATGTTTTGATCTTTGCTTACCTTAAAGACCTATTACTCAAGAACTATTTTTTTGGGTTGCTAAATTCTCAACAATTTCAGAAATGAGACTTTCCTCTGTGTATATTTGAGAAAATATTCTTTGATGTTTTCATAATTTTCATGCTGTGCATTAATTTATTTTTTTAAAAAAAAGTTTTGATTATTTAAGGTGGGTGCCTGTATATACTGACAAATCTCAAAGTTTTGCTGTAATGTCTATTGGTTTTTTATTGAATGATAGAAATGATGCAGTAATATGGAGAGGCCCTAAAAAGAATGGTAAATTAATTACAAATTTTATATTTATGTGTTGCCATTTTAAAGTAATGTAATATGTATTAAATTTACTTGATATCTTATAAAGGGTACATTAAAATAAAATTTATAAGCGGTTTTTATTCGGTAATTACTAAACATCATTGATAATTTTTAATAAATTATAAACAGAATATAAAGAAATAAAAGTAATACAGAAATAACATTTGCAAAGAAAGATTTCCAACATTTCCTCTTAAAGTTTCTAATTTCCATTCAACTATCCATTCAACGATCTACCATTTCATTCAACAAAGGGAAAAAAACATGTATAAACAAAATCACTACTCACTTTTCTTACTGCAAATTTCTTTTACTTGCTTAGTTTATCATTAGTGTAATATACAAAATGTAAAAAAAAATAATAATTACTATAAATTTAACAATATATTATTTAATATTTATTATACATTGTTTTTAATTTATGTATACTAAAATCAAATTTAAAATGATATATTAAATAATATTGAATTTAAAATGACTCATCTTGCTTCACGTGAAATATTTTGCATTGTAAATTAAACTATTGGATTATAAAATTATTTCTCTCTAAAATGCATTCTATTTGATGAACAGCGTCATTTAAATGAAATTTAATTAATTATTAAAAAGGAATGCAAATGTTTTATATTAGTGGGTATATTTTTTTATGACATGTATTCAAAAGCAGTTGTATGCAACCAAATGAAAAGTTTAAAAACATATTTTGTCTAGGACAGTGTTTCCCAAAGTGTGGTACGCGTACCCCCAGGGGTACGGGAACAGTTTAGCGGGGGTACGCGTTCTTATGCGAAATGTCTTACAACAAATGAAAATTTCAAAAAAATTTATTTAGAAACAAAGCTAGTCATGAAATTTTATATATTCGTAATACGTATAGTTTCATACGTATTACGTCAGCAAAAATACGTATTTTTGCATTGGCTATTTTTTGCAGAGTTAATTTATTAGTGGTGTCAGCAACCAGTTGTGATTTTTAACTTTTGTGCATTTTTTTATCACAGCAAAAACAATGTTCTCACTGATGCAAATGAACTTATTAACAAAACTTTGTTCCAAAAAAGAAAAATAAACATATTTTTCAAAAAATTCATTAATTTTTTTTATGAGTGGTACACAACGTTACGAAAAATTTAGAAAGGGTACACAAAAGTCATAAGTTTGGGAAACACTGGTCTAGGATGATGAAAACTCTCATTTTACATCCTGTAATATATTTTTCATTGCCTATCTAATTTTTCAGAACCTACTCGAATTTAGAACAAAATTTTTCTTACAGCAATGATTAAACAGTTCCTGACTGATGTTCATTGGCAGAATCTTGATTATTTAGTTATTGATATGCCACCAGGAACTTCCGATGAACATATAACACTAGCTGAGTGTATCAAGAATAAATCAAATGTTGGAGCTGTTCTTGTAACAACACCTCAGGTATTTAATACGCACAAATAATATTTTGTTCTCTTTTCTTAAAATAATTAACAATAAATAATAATTAATTTCATTCTTCAAATCATTGTAATCAATAAATTTTCCTAAAATTGTAACATAACACTATGCAAAAGTATAAATTAATTACATTATTCATAATTTTAAATGCATAAATTAAGTTTTAGTTTAATGCTTATTACTTGCTTCAAAGAAACTGTATAGTATATAACTTATATGTGCTAGATTTATCAAGAATCTTTTTTTTATATTAACTAACTGAGTGTTTGTTTGTGACACCTTAAGACATGATTTTACTGTTGTTTTTCTTACTGAAAAACCAGTTTCTTCTTTTGTTATTCAATTACAGCAAGTTGTGTATTGAAAAATTTTAAATAGTAATTTTAAATGACAATTTGATAAAAATTTTACTCATTCATCTTTGAAAGTTCGTTATAAAATTATTATTATTTTTTTAAAAATAAGCTGTTGGAATCAGTTTTCTATTGAATACAATAATAATGATTCTAAACAGATATTGAGTTTTCCAATTAATGTTTCATTCAGTGCAATATAACTTGTTTTCAGTTGTAAAAAAATAAATGAATAAATGTTATGAACTTTTTATTTATTGTTACTAATATGATTATTACTGTCCAACTGCAAAATCTAAGACTTTATCTGCTTTGTTTTCTTAAAAGTGTAATAGTTTCTTGTAAAAATGCTTTAAACAAGAGATTTGTTATAATAATCATTTATAATTTTTGTTTAACCTAGAATTTTATCAAGAAGTCCCTTTGTGTAGCATTATTCATTACTAATATTTTACTGGCAGACATTGCTAGTTTAAATTTATTAGTTTCTTTTGTTAATAACTATTTATCTAGAATATTTTGTCTGTTATTTTACGTTCCTAAATCTTCATGTTTCATATATATATATATATATATATATATATATATATATATATATATATATATATATATATATATATATATATATATATATATATATATATATATATATATATATATATATATATATATATATATATATATATATATAATAAATAAATAAATACAAGAAAACACGAAGAAAGTTAAGAAAAACAATAAGTTTCATTTATTGCGCTTAAGCTGCAAGTAAACAGAATTCATTAGATAAGTTCAAAATGTAGAATAAAACAAAGAAAAATTAAAGACATATGAAAAAAAAGGGGGGGGGGAAGTAATAAGTAAAAAAATAACAAACAACAGTTTAAAAAAAAAAGGATGAAATTTTATTTAAAAAACCGGAAAAAAAAGATATAATCTTTTCATCAGCCCACATGATTATATCCGCAAAACAGAGTGCTTTCTGATATTGTATCAATAAAGCCAAAGCAAAATATATTAATGCAATAGTGTGAGCAGCACTCAAAAATTTTTTTTATAAAAATTACAATGAATAAAATAGTAAAAACACAAAAAGTAAAAATAACATGTGAAAACAGAAAATAAAATAAAATAAAAAAACAGTATAAAAATGGACTATAAAGCGAGTAACGAAATCAGATCAACTTATATGGACGGGAATTTTTCAAGAATGATTTAAAAATGTTTTCGCAGAAAGATTCTCTTAAGTTTCTGTATTAATTGTATGTCTCATAAATTTTTTCTCTTTATATTAAAGATGATTGCAATCAGCGATGTGTTAAGAGAAATAACATTTTGTAAAAAAGCATCATTGCCTATAATTGGAATTGTAGAGAATATGAGTGGTTTTGTTTGCCCAAATTGTAAGGTAAATATTTATATAATTTTTATATTTTAAGAATGATGAGTTATATTATTTACTGGGGTAATTTAGTATTTCTTACCAGGATTTTGTTTTAGTGATATTCTAATAATTATTTTAGACCGAAATTAAGGTCATATTCCTTTGAAATTTACAAAGTGCAGCTATTAATATCTAGGAATGGTCTGGCCAGAATAACCTTTCTGATAAATCCTTGGGCCTGTATCGGATAGATTGTGAGTTCAAATCCTGTCAGCTAAAGAGCCTGTGTATAAAATGATTACTGGCGCACATTAAATCTGCCTGGGTTGCAACGTTTCCATAACAAATCCTGTGAGTACTGGATCAGAGATTGATCGTTCTCTGGTTCTGGCTAAAATTACGATCTGCATATAAATGAAAGGTGTGGGAATGAGTCCTCTCTGTAAAACAGGCTGTGATGTATGTGTGGCAAAGTCATATTCTAAGCCACTAATGGCGTCTTGAAAAACTTACTCTATTTAATATATTTTGAACTAACATCCATCCGATGTGATACATTCCTGTACTCAACTGTAAAAGTTTCAGCAACAATAAGACCTCATTTGGAAGGCTCTTTAATTCTATTGTTGTGGTATTTTTAATGATTTTGACTTTTCGAAACCTTTTTTCTTCAGCAAATTTTTTGGTTTTGGAAGTTGTACAGATGACTTATTCATAAACCTGCCAACACTACTGGATTTACCTGCAGACTACTGGATTTACCTGCAGACTGCTGGATTTTACCAGCTTTTCCTAATTTACTGGTTTAGTAAAAATTCGCCTAGTTTTTGTACATTTTAGGAAATTCCCTAAACTCGAGTAAGTTTCCTAAAAAATTGCTCGTGAAATAGAATTTATTACTTGCTTAAATATTTAACTAAGTATCGCTAATGCATAATGAAGCGAGCCTCATTTTTAGTAATTAGTTGGAAGCTTTTTTTTTCATTCTGAAATTTTCAGTTCATTTTTGTTCAGAGCTCTTTTTTTAAAATAATTAAAAAAAAATTTAACTACCAGTAATAAATTACAGGTCTATTACTATTAAAAATTATGAGTTAACATGAGAAAAAACATTTCAAGTTCATTTGATGTCTATCATTAATGAAAAATATTGTTGATCATTTATTGTTATTAGAGTGGTGAAGTTTTTGTATTAAGATGACAATAAAAATTCACTATTTGTAAAATATTTAGTATATTATGCAAAAGTTGTCATAAAATTTATATTATTTTGTAAAATCTACTGGATTTTTTCCTATCGATGTTGGTAACTATACTTATTCACCATACTCTTTAGATACATTTCTTGCAACATTTTTGTTATCAAATCTGAAAAATTTACTTAAGGAACTAGTTTTAAGGATGTCTAAGACAGTAGAAATGTCAGAATTAAAGAGCGCTCTAAAAAAAGGATTTAGAAAGTTGTCTCTGAAGTTTTTATTGCTGAGTACAGAATGGAGTACTTTGTACATCTTGTGTTTTGAACATGGCTCATGGGCTTTGTACATGGTCCTTATGTAATTCCCACAATAGTTTCAGGAGTTATTAGACTTTTCATAGACATTAATTGCTGCATTCTGCATTATTTGTAGAACTTATAATGTATTGTTTATAGGGGTCTTGCTTTTGTAGTTTTATGAATAATAATTTGAAATTTTGTGAAAAAATTTTTTTGATAAAAAGTAAGGTCTTATTTATTTGAAATGTGCATTTTTATAAAATCTACATTCGTTTGGAATGTATTACCATTTAAATATTAAAAAATTTAAATAAATCAGTTTGTCAAGCAGCGGTTGCTAAAAATTTATATGTTCTTCTTCAATACATTTTTTTGTATTCAATCTTAATCCCAGAATCTTAAAGAATTATTTTGTTCTTCAGTAAATATTTTGAGATTCATGCATTATTTTTTCATGATTCAATTATTTAATTTTTAATATTTTAAGTATTATGTAAATCTCACCACAATCTGGGAGGGAAAAAATAAAGACATGTACATGATGTCTTGGTATTTTTATACACAGGTTTTGACACTTGAACATCAAATCTTGATCTCAGTTTCGAGCTATAATTGGTTACTTTTCAGCTCATAAAGGTGTTTATCTTTATATTTTCCAGTAAAGAAACAATAAACAGTTGGAAGATTTTTTATAAAAGTGTATCCAAGGAACCAAGTGTACCATTTATTTAATTTAATGAACAAATAATAATGATGTTTTATATTATTTATGTATAATTATATTATTATGTATATTAATTATATTATTATGTATATTAATTATATTATTATGTATATTTCTGCTCTTATGGTTTTTTTTCCCTTAAAAATTACAAATTTGTTTAATTATTTAAAGATATTCACACAAAGCATTTTCTTATTTACAGGAATGTTCTGCCATATTTTCTCAGGGAGGGGGCAAATCACTGGCTGATAATGCTAAACTTCCTTTCTTAGGTTAGTATTGGTTATGAACAATAATTTTAAATATTTTAATGCAATTCCAAAAGTTAATGCCTAACCTGCATTTAATAAAAAGTGTTAATTGGAATCATAAAACTAATCAACAATTAAAAAAAAATTTTTTTTTATAAGAAAAGGAAAAGGTTAGGAATGTTTGGTTTGTTGCAAAATTCTTGGGTAAAAATCAATTTATTTCCAACAAGTTTTAAAATCTGTAACACATTTCGTCAACAGATGGCACTATGTAGTGCAAAAAATTATTAACGAGTGTTTTCAAATTAACCACTATTTGCAGTTAAAATAGTCATGTGAATATTTCAGCGAAATTATTCTGAGATGAATCCAACAACATTGTATCACATTTCAGTTAGCCATGCCAACTTTTGATGAGCTATGTAACTGATTTTGAACTTTGATTACAATTACTTTCATGCTTTTTTAAGCAGAACACAGCAAGCCATTCATTTCTAACTCCTTCCAATTGACTTTCAAATAATTATTCTTTTTTGAGTCACTCTAAAAGTGTCAGGTGGGATTTGTTAAAAAGTTATTTCTAGGAAGTACTGTTGCTAGTTCATTATTGAAATATAAGCAATTTTAGTACAAATTCAATCAAACATAAAACATTTTTCACCTTGGGAATGGTAGATCTTATGTTGTATGACAGAAAATTTTAAAATTTAGAAAGTCAAAATTGGAAATTCTCTCGAAACTATCATGTTCTCTGAACTTGTGAACCTTTAGGTTTTTACCTATTCTCTAAATGGAAAAAAATTGTTCTATTTCAAGAAGTTGAAAAAAGTTCATTGCAATTTTGTTCAGAAAAATCTAAGTAGCTTGTAATAGGAAGAAAAAAAATAAAAGGTATTAAATTTACATATTTGCATTAAAATCTACAGGACTTAATTTATAAGAACACATAGATTTTTTTGTGTGATTAGAATAATTACTTTAAAATTCATTTTAAAATAAATTTTAACAGTAAAAAAAAAAAGAAAAAACTAGTTTAGTGTTCTCAGAAAGAAAATTGAAAAATAATAACTATTTTCTTGAGAAATATATATGCATATGAAATACTCTAGTTGAAGGAAATTCATCGAACTTAGAAAGAAACTTTATTAGAAGGATCTCATTGAATTCATCATTAAAAGGAATTAAGAAGGAAACTTTATAATGCTAACAATAACAAGTTTGGGATAAAAATAAATTTGTAACTATTATTGATAAAATTGTTTCTATAATCATCGCAAAACTAGAAAATCAATCATAATTAAAATATGTTTTTTTTTTTGAATAAATAACTTAAAATTTTTTACTTACTCACTTGTTGTAATTCATTGATTATACAATAACTGTGCTGGATGTTTTATGACTCCTTGTGATGTTTTCGCTGTGATAAATCTTACCTTAATGTCTTGATCCTGGCGATGATCAAGAATTCTTCTCTATTTCCAAAGTTGTCTAGGAAAATTATCATCTAATTACGTAAATTACGTTAAAGCCAGTTTTTGAAATTTTTGTTGAAATGTGCATCTTTGAATCTATATTTTTGTACGCCTTTTCCCCAAAATTAATTACCAAAATTTTTTTGATTAACTCTTTTTAATAACTCAAAGTTTCTATTGCCTAACCAATTAGGTAAATCTGCTAATCTTCATTAAGTTAAATATTATCAGGAGTGAGAGGAAATGGCTTGTTAGGTTTATTATGAACATTAGTTAATGGACGTGAATTAATTACTGCTTCAACATAAGCCATAATAGTTTCAATTCCTAAAAAGAATCTAATGCTTTTCCTAAATTTTTCTTTTTGCATTAGGAGGATTTGAAAAAACCAATTATTGAAACTAAAATACCAAAGAATTTAAATGAAATTAGTAGAAAAATGTTTTGTGGTCATTATTTTATCGTAATCAGAAGTTTTATGCAAAAAAGTGGCATCCTACAAATGCTCAAAACCACAGTTACACCTATGATGATAATATATGTACCGTAATATTTTTTTAAAAGCATTAAACGCAACAATGTTAAGCAACCAAATGATATGCTTAACAAAAGAATTTCAACATCAGCAGGGATAGAATACAATTCTTCCTGTTTCTCCAGTATCACATACTAGGTCGATATTAATCACCACGTCGCTGAAGGTCCACTAATCTTCATTCATTTTATTAGTGACGTAACCAATTGCAAGTTGATGTGAACTTAGTTCTGAGTACAAATATCTTATCTTCCCTTGTTCAGCTCAGAAAAAGCAATAAACTTCATTTCAATGAGATCACAGTGAGGCCACAAAAGTCACTGTTGAGGAATTTGTTTTCCTTGGATGCATATAAAGTTCTTAAACAAGGGGACTTTTTTATGTTCATGTTAAATGAATATATTATTGTATTTCAAGATAATGTGAATTGGAAACTGTTCTGTGCCTTAATCGTTTTCGCCTTAACGAGGTTCCACTGTAGTTTTGTTGTTTGAACCATTCTAACCCATTATATTTCCTATCATACAGCACTTTCAACAGCGTTCTGCTAAAATAGTTCTGAGCGTAGTGTTATGTTGTAAACATTCAATGTCAGCGCTTTTAAATGTTAATGTATTATCAGAATTCCCAATCACGCAAAAGACTCTTCTGAAGATAAAATGTCTGAGTGATGATAGAAAATGTTTTGCATTGAAGAAGAACAATTGAAATTGAAATAAGTTACAGAATTTTTTTCTTTTGTTGCTTCTGTGGTCTTAACACAACTTCCAATTGCACTAGCCATGCTATGGCACATTTAACTATAGGAGAATTCAATTGAATATCAAATTCTAAATTTCGTAATTGCTCTTTCAAAGCTATGAAATCATTTTATGTTAAAATCAGATTCAAATTGTATAATTTAGAATTTGAATGAATTGGACTAACTTTTTTTAGAAGCTGAAAATATTCTTTTTTAAATTAGTTTAGCTGCACAGCTCTAATCCAGCGTACTTTAAAATTAGCTTGTTCAATTGCTGTTATTACCAATTTTTTCTGCCGAGACTTCCAGTGGTTAGCAACCCCCATAATGCGTCACATTCATCATTGTTCTTATCTTGAAAGTCAGTATTTCACACAAAAACGATGAACATTTTTGTTAATATATTAATCATACAAAGTGTACAACTACCGGGATTTAAAAAATAATCAACGACATTTATAAAGGAAAAATTTTAACTCAGGAATACAGAATGTGCTACACAATAGAAAATGAGACACAATTTTACTCATTAACAAGGCTCATATCATTATAGCAGTTCAAATAGGAGTCAGTATTTATCTCTCTGAATCTAGGAAAATGCTTAGGGCAGTATTTTTTCAAAATTTCAGTATAATAATTAAGATTTATATCTGCCAATATCTTATCTCTAACTTAATTTTTTTCCTTCTTACTTTCAATATCAACTTAACTAAGGGGAGATCTTATAAAATAAAGATTTTAAGTGAGAAAAATATAATTTATAACAACAATAGACGAACAGTCATTATTTAAAGCAAAGCAAGGAAGGAGAACTTTGAGGGAAGATATTTTAACGGCTCCATTTTTCGAACAAATTCAAATTAAAAAAATAAATAAATAAATAAAACTCTTAAGTTCATGAATAAAAATAGCTCTTTCGACATGTCAAACTTTAAATCTGTATTTTTGCATTTCTTTGGGCTGCAGAGCAGTACACAAGGTATTTTATATTGCAGGTTTAACAGTTATTAAATCTTAAACTAATCAAATTTGAATTTTTTTTATTCCATCGTTCTCTTCAAACCTTTTGCTTCACTTCACCCCTCCGTAATTTCATGTTTTATAGTTTTTAAGTCTTATAGTTTTTATGTCGTAAAACAAAATATAAGGCTTAAGTCATGTAAAGGAAAAAAGAGTAAGAAGTTTTTCAAGATAAGCATTTAAAGTTCCTTTGAGCAAATAGAAAAAAATTCCTCTTAAGTACATAAAGATGGCTCTTTTAGCACATTAAACTTGAACTCTGTACTTGTATTTCTGAAGGCTGTGGAGTAGCTCATATATTATTTTTAAGAATTGAGATTCGTGTATTTTTCTCATCGCTAATTTTTATACTTGAATGAATTCCTAAATGTTTTGCAAACATTATCAGAAATATATATAAAAATTACAATATACAAGTTATCCATGCTGGTCAACAATCAGAATACTTCAAGGTTGATTCCGGTGTTAGACAGGGTTTTATACTTTCTCCAACAATCTTTTTAATTCTTATTGACTGGATTATGAAGAGTATTAGAGAATAAAGGGGGTTATAAGATGGAACCTTGCTAAATATCTTTCTCATCTTGATTTTGCAGACTACTTATGTTTACTGACCAACACCCTTCAAGACATGCAAATAAACAGACATTTCAAACACAGAGGTAAAGAAAATAGGGCTTATTATCAACCAAAATAAAACTAAAACTTTGAAATTTAATCCTAAACAATTAAATGATATATTCTTAGAAAATTATAAATTAGAGGAGGTAAGCAGTTTTACGTATCTTGAAAGTATACTTAACAACAATGGAAGAATTGACAAAGAGATACTATAGTTCAAACAAAACCCGAAGCAATTACGCTATTTTCAATAAATTCTGGAACAAATTTAACAAAACTTAGAATCTTCAATTCTAATGTTAAATCTGTCCTACTCTATAGATCTGAGTCATAGCACTGCAATAAAAATAACATGAAAAAACTTCAAATATTTATTAAAAACTGTTTAAAAAGAATCTTGTGTATTAAGCGGTCCCATAAAATTTGTAATGTAATTTTGTAAAATAAATGAAAGCAAAACAGGAACCGATTGATCTGGAAATTTAAAAACGTAAATAAAAATGGATTGGTCTTGTTCTATTTAAACCTGAAGAATTTGAAGTAAAGCAAGTTTTTATTGGAACCCTCAGGGCAATAGAAAAAGAGGAAGATCTAAAAAGAACTTGGAGCAGGACGATTGTAAACGTATTGAAAGCAATCAGAAAGGCATAGAACGAGGCAAAATAGCTAGCCACAAATAGAGTGAAATGAAAAGCCATGATATAAAATCTATGCTTTATTTCGGAGTGAATAGGAATATGTATGTGTATGTATTGGCAACAGAATTAATTACAAATATTGTTTGCTCCAATACATTTTTTTGGAACAACTTTCAAATAAAATAATGGTTTTTTTTTTTTTATAATTTTTGCTTTACTGTAATTAAATTTTTATAAATTTTTTGAATTGCAAACAATCTAGCATAAGAATACACTTTAATTTTTATAATTGATTTTATATAGGTATTTACACTTTATTCACAAAATATAAAATAATAATCTAAGTAAAAACTCATAATAAATTGATAAAATTTATTTGTCCTTAATTTGTTAGAAATAATACAGTATTTAAGTTTGCTCCAACCAGTGTCTTAAAATATTTCCTAGTGCAATTAGAAATTACAGTTGTAGAGGATTATTGTAAAATAAATAAAATAATTAATTAAAATAAAATTCCCGATAAATAATTTCTTATAAAGTTTAAACTTAACTAAACACCGCAAAATACATAGGAAAAATGTAAGGAAACTAATAAGTACGTCGATTTTGTCTAAATATGAAACAACGTCTTAGAGTGATCTTTTATTGCATTATAACAAATATTTTTAAATTTACAATAATTTAATTTGTTAAGCAACATTTGTCAGAAGTATATCACAATAAATATTTTAAAAATCATTTAACTTACCTATATGCATCGTTTTATCCTTATGAATTCTTCCACTAAACGAATACGTAAAAAAAAGTGTTATACCATATTGGATCCTGCCAACTTCCAAACATCTTTCGAAATTGCCGCGCTACTTTAAACCATGGAGGAAGCTCTCTCTTCCTAATGATGTAATTCAGGTTCGAATCCCGTCGATAACTGGCCGATTCGAATGCTGATATTAGTTTGTGCCGCCTACAATGCGAGGGTAAAGTGTCACCCGCGGTTGACGGATCATGAGTTAGAATCCCTCAGCCGTCGGGCTAATCGAGGGAGGTTTTCGTCTTAATCTTCTCTATATAATGGAAATGTGGGTCAGTTCCATCAAAAAGTTATCCATTAAAGTGAGCTTACCCTAATGCTGATCATGAAGTTCCTTTGTCTTCTGATTTGGGTTTAAAATTACAAGGCTACGGAGTTTAACATAGATAACCACAAATTCAGAATTGGTTAGTTGTTTAACGCCGGTTATAAGAATAAAATTATATAAAAAAAAAGATTAATTGTGACGAAAAAAATAATTAACCCTGTAGGCACGAGCGCCGTATTTAATCGGCATTCACACGATGTTATGTTTATTCGTGCGCCGGCAGGGCAGAAGTTTGTCAGCCTTGTTTTAAATTTTATAATACTGAATTAAATTACTTAGAATTTCTTTAATTATCTTAAAATGCATTTTTATTTAAAATACTTATATTATTTCCAAATATATTGTTACGTTACATTTAAATAAGTTTATCGAAACGCTGGCGTCATTTCAGCGGACTGCCGTAACAAAAAAGTTAACATTTTTGATAATCGCGAGCAGTTACCTTATATGATTTTTATAACGCAAGTCCTTACAAATTGATTTTTCTCAAGCACGTTTTATTGCGTGATCACGATTCACATATGAACTTGAAAACATTTATTACTCATGAGGAAGTATTGAAGTTCCGCTTGAGAGAAAATCTTGCCTTGGTCTAGATCTTTATTAATAGAATTATAATGTTCGATTAATGAGCTTCTGATTGGGACCTTGAATTGTTTTGTTTCTAATTCTTCAACATTAGAATACTTGACGTTGCTTAGAATGATATTTCTCTGCAATTTACCTCGTCCCTTTGTAAATTGAAGCAAAGAAATGTTGAAAAATTAGTATAACTATTTTATTATTACTATAGTTTCCTATAATTACTATAATTTCCGGCAGCTATTCTAAATGACGGCAATGATTTATTTTGAGCTTCCATCTCGTTATACATTCTTTTTAAATCTGAACTATATTGTATTTTTAAGCGTCTATGAACAAAAACGCTTATGCAAATAAGTTGACATAATTAAATTATTTGCGGTTTATCACGTGAATTTCAAATTCCTCTCAGTCTATTATTTGGCCCAAATACCGTTTATTTTTTGAATTCTTTGTTCCTATCACTGCATTTTGTCAGCTATAATTACATAAATAATTTAATTTCTCTGTGATCTGAAATTTAAGGCTCCTAAGATCAATATTTTTTTTTGTACATCCTGTCGAAATTTATATTCCTAACGTATTTTTTAAAAACCTATTTAACTAAGTCTTCTAACTTAGTAAATGAAATTCTGAAACCTTTTAGTTTTTCGATCATTCGTTGTCTGATCGTAACAGTGGACTGATCGCAAAGACACAGTTCTCAGTAGAACACCGAAGTCAAGCATCACTAGCTGCAGTCAGTAAGCGGTAGGGTGACCACGTTGATCTGCCTGTGTAGGGACCGAGGGTGTGCGGTATCGGTCCTCGTTAAACTGTTCTACCGTAAAGTGCTCGACTTCACGTGCAGGCGCCCCTTTGCAGAGGATCAAAATTGCGAAAGCATGTCTTCGGATCATCCACAGGGATGTTTCCCAGACCATCGCCAATAGCCCATTGTGCAGCTCTAGTGCTACGTAAATAAAGTACCTACTTCGATCATTCGTTCTATGTTCCTTTTAAATACCAAACAATTTTATAAATTTAAAAAAGGTTCTAGCGCAGCGTTTCACGAAGTAACGATATTTTCGTCAAAAAAAAGTTATCCCGTAGTTTTTAACTCTTTCACTTTTGAACCACGCCGCGAAGTGTGCACATTGCGCTTTAAGATTTTATTTTGTAACCGACAGGCATATTTCCTGAACTGTTATCGATAGCCCATTGTGCAGCTTTAGTTGTACTTACATAATCCAATGTAGGTAAAAGGAATATTAGCCAGTGGCATATTACCACGAAAACGCTAATTTGCAATCCAGCGGTCTTTAACAACTCACTCTCTTTTTTGGAGATTTCCCTCTTGTTGTTGGTCACAATTTTATAATACAAGCTTTTATTTATTTTCCTAGCTAAATTTTTTTAAAAAAAAGAAAGTATACCGGATTTGAAGAGCGTTTTCTTCTCTCACACAAAGAAACAGTTTGTTACGTAACTCTCCTAGCTTCGAATATCATCTAAGGTTAATTAGTTACCAAGTTGTTAAATACCGAAAGTTGGGATCGAACCTGGGTCATCTTATTTGAAGGCGAGCGCTTTATCCTATGAGACACAGCGGCTCTTAGTAATAATAATTATTCATTATGCTGAAGTGCGTACACTTATAATACACAACTAGAACGGGGAAAAGATCTCCATAACTGTTTCGTTTTCAGGGTAAATATTCGCCTCATATCGAGATCTCCGAAGCTAGGGAAGAGGTTCAATAATTACGTAACGAGCGTTGCTTTGTTTGAGGAAAGAAGAAACATCAACGCATACTTCAGAACCGAATTTAGTTTTTGTTCTGAGTAACTTTGAGGAAAGTATTTACGTTTTGTTTTCAAGCTTGGTTAACAGTTAACTTAGCTAGATCACAAAATGAAAAATTCACTAGTTGTCTATGCATTAGATATTGTTTACGAAGTCACATTATTTTGAAGCAATAAAGTGTTAGTCATGCAAAATAAATATTTTATTATTTTAGGTTCAATTCCTTTGGATCCTAAATTTGGATTGTGTATTGCTAGTCGATCTACAAAAGAAAATTTTGAAAATTCTGAAACTTTGAGTATTTTTCAAACTGTAGCTGAAAAAGTAATAAGTCATATGAAAATAAATTAGTTTATTTTTATAAGTGTTTCCAAGTTATTTTTCGTTTTACTTGATAAGGATTATTGTTTACATTTTTTTGTGTGCATATTTTGCTTTGGCTATATTAATACAATATAGCACTATTTTTGAGGATCAATTATATGAAAATCACTCTAAGATAGACATATTATGATTTTAGATGACTTTCATTTCACACTTAACATTGAAATTTCCCACAGGAGGAGTATTAGTCGAGAATATGGAGAAAAAAAAAACATATTTATTAAGAGATCTGCTCTTTGTCAAGGGAAAGATTTTTCGTAACGAAAAAATTAGTTTAAGAAGGAAGCATTAGGAAAACTTTTGAGATCTTAATTTGATCAAAAACATGACGCCATTTAGACACCATGGAATTTTTATTTTCTTAATGAATGTAAACTGCTCAAAACAAAGGATATTGAGGTTGCGGGTTGATTTTGCACCTGGAGACTTAATTGTTCGAATGATTGATACATTATCGACAGACATAGTAGGCTATATGAGATAAAAATGACATTTGTTTGGCAGAAAAAAATGCAAAAACGCCATTGGTGCATATAAGAAAAATAAATTTAAAAAAAAAAGTTTTTAATTGTGGGTATTGTTTCTCTGAACGGTCAGCAACGTCGAACTCCTACAAACCTCGCTACTTAATATTTTCTTTTACCATAAGTAAGGAAGTAACATCAACACTTAGCTATTATCAAAAATAAAAGTTAGAAAATCCCCTGTTCCTCTTAAAATTAATGTTCAGGTGTATTACTTTTTTAAAAAAAAATAATCAAAATTTATATCAGATGATTAAAATTTTATTCACGTGAAAATTAAAAATCATTGATATCAATCATTAAAGTAAAAAAGCGATGATTAAGAATATTATTTGTCAAAAGATTCAAAGTGGTGAAAACAAAAGAAATAACCTTCCAATGTAATAAAATAATTCCAATTTTTTAAAAACAATTTCGTATAGCGTCTTTATAAGTACTAATAACTTATTAATGAATAAAAAATGCTATAATATTTTTTCAAAAATATTTTATAAAATTTTTTATATGACTAGGCATGTAATTGCCTCTCTTATACATTATAATTACTATCCGAATGTATTTGCATAAAAGACTAATTTTCTCTCAAACTATACGAAAATCAGGCTTTTTGAAAACTTCCAACATCTTTTGTTAGGCTTATTGTAGTAAACTTCGTAAATATAACTTAAAAAACCTTTTTTTACTTAATATCTTTAACCTATAATTCAGTTAAGGGAAAAAAAATCTAATTGAAATAATAGAATTTTTTTATATTCTAGTTTAAGTTAAAAGATTTTTATCAAACCATCCAAATTATGTTTAGGTAGTTAAAAAAAAATACGCATGGAAACTTAGTGTAGATATCACTTTATTGCACTATAGCACCGTGCATCTTTATACATATATTTATACTCTGTAGTTTTTCAAATGATTAATACAAAACCTTATTTCATCAATACAAACATAAGCTACCATAAGGTAATTGATTACATGTGAACAGTCGGAATCAAATGACTTACACAACACACTTTTTTTTACAGAGTGAAAAAAAAAAGGAGTTATCTTCAGACACTTAACAATCAACATCTTCCCCTAACGAATAAATGCATAAAGTAATCAGAAACAAACAATTAAAGTTGAAGTTTAAATTATGAACATTTTATGCATAATTACATTACATAATTAGACATGTGATTTATTAACATGTCATTTGAATATAATTTTAACGTGTGAATAATGTTTAGTGCTAAACATTTTTTTTTAAAATCTGCAAATATCGGGCGCACTAAAAATTATCGATAATTTAAAAATCAATTTAAGAAAAATAGAATGTGTGAGAAATGAATGTTTTGCTGCATAGAACTTAGGGAATTGAATTGTCAATAGATGACGTCACTGACTAAAAAAATATTGATTACAAAATGACCACCATTTGAAACAACAATGTGACACAGTCAGAGGGCAAAATTACAAAACATTTGTGAAATATTTTATTTGGAATGGTTTGTAGTCAAGTGGAAAAAATAACTCAATCGATAAATAGGTTTTCTACTCAGCAATCTCAACTGCTGATAAACTTTCAGATTTTGAAAGCTGGCAAAAATAAAATTATAGTTTCCTCAGCAAAATGCAGTAATTTGTTTCATTACTGTAAAAGTTTTCCTTAAATAGATTATTTAGAAATATCGGAACATTTTGGGGATATATCCGGCTACATTGAATTGATTATGTATAAAAACGTATAGGTCTTTTTATATAGAACACTATCCATATTATTTATCAGCACATATGGGTATTGACTTCAAATAGCATTCAAAAACAGCAAAATTAGTTTTTTACAATACTTGCTCGCCTCACAGAGGTAAACTTGTTAATTTTTAATTAATTTAAAGTTTTTGTTACAAAATATGTACTGAGTTGGTGTCTCAATTGCTGTATCAGACAAATGTATAAATTATATATGTTAAACTATATACTAGACAAAATAATAAGAAACATAACAGAATATAAATATATACAAAAGGGAATAATGCATAATTTGATAATAGCAAAGTTATATTTATTTTGTCACAATATATATAGAAATTTAATAGTTTTAATTTTCCACATAGCATTTTCATTTATGTTTATTTTAGTCATTAACTATATTGATATCCTGAGGTGAGTGTTTTGATTTTACTAGACACTGATAACACACCAGCGATAAAATATAAATATTTGTCACATTTTTACTTATAAATACAAAAAGTTTTGATTGTTGTATAAGGATAGGTGTTATAGCATAACATTTTGTTGTATAAATGTTTGATTGGTTTATAACATCATTCATGTTTATGAATCTAAATAATAATAAGTATTAAACTAAATAATATATTTTATACATAATTTAAATCCAATATACGTACTTCATAAGAAGCGATTTTTTTATTCTCAATGAACTAAATAGAATTTTGTGCACAAATGTTGACTTACACAAAATTGTTTACTCACAATTTTGAAAAAAAAATCTTAATTTTTTGAAAAAAAAAAAAAAAAAAAAAAAAAAAATTTTTTGCTTGTAGAGACTTTTTTAAGAAAGATTTTTTTTTTAATGAGAAAAATCTACACATAATTTTATTAATATAAGATCCCTGTTTGGTGAAAAAAATTCATAGACTAAGTCTATCTAGGAATTTGTTTTGAATTTTTGATTTAAAGATGGCATTGGCTCTGTTTTTCAAAAGAAAAGTTTTGTAAAAGATTCCTTTTAATGATAAAATATTTTGTGAAAGGCCCATTTTAATAATAAAAAAATTTCTAACAGGTTCTTCAATGGATCCAAATTTCTCCTGGTATTCATGTCTTCATCACTATTTATTCATTATTTGGAATAGGACATAAATAATGGAGGCACAAAAAATAATAATAAACTTTAAAACATTGAAAAAATTGATAGTTATGCTTAAAAATAATTCTGTTAAATGTTCCTTATTCTATATCATTATTAAACAAACGTTGTTTATTGCATGTTGTGCTAAGATGCTATATTAAATTAATATCCAAAGTCTGAAATATCAATGGTTCTGAATTTACAGTCCCATACTAGTACAAATAAATTTCAGAAGAGTATAAAAATAACCTCTTAATATAGTTTCCTGTGAATAAAGAATTAAAATTCCTTTTATAAACCAATAAGTTATATATACTTCACAGCATTGTTTGTAATTTTCATTCAAAATGAATTCCTGACGGAAAAAAAACAAAACAATAAAAGTATGGAGTGAAATTTTAGACATCAAAATATTTAAAATGAAAGACCACAGAAACTGTAGTACCTATACTTAGATATTTTTTCTTAAAAAAAATTAGACTTAGTTCAAAAAATGCCAAGAATTGTATTGAAGCACTGATAAGCCTTAAAAGTTTAACTGCATAATTTTAGGAGGATTTAAAGTGTAAAGATTAGGAATTTCATAGCACCCCACAACTAGAAATCTCATTCTACACTATCAGTTAAAACTGCACAGCTGAAATATAAATGTTCTATTGGTATTTTAGGTATGCATTACATCTGATGGTGCAAACTTTGAACAAATGTAGCAATATTATAAATTGTATTTATTTAGTACAACACCTGTTCAAATGATGTTTCAATGAATCAAGTTTGTATCTTTCAGATTTTTTTGTCACATTCCCGAGCCATATCGGGTTATTAATTACTATGCAAATCTCAATCTTTTGATGCATTCTACCTCTTTTAACCCTTTGACGCAGATGGGACGCCAGTGTCCTTTTTATATATCTTTTTCTAATTACAAGTAAAAATTAATTTTGGTATTTTTTAACGATAAAAAACAGTCTAATAGTAACTAAAAAAATCTGTTAGATTATTAGAATTAAATTTGTACTAAAACATAAAAACAAGTAATTTAACTTTTTTTTTCATTCATAGTTAAAAATTTATCAATGGTGAATTACTGTTTCTTTTAGATCTAAATAACTGCAAATTTGAAAAATTATTGTTTGGAAATGAGCTGTCTTTGGTAGATTTAATCTTTAATGTAGAAATAGACACCCATATTTTTTGTTGTAATTGATAATTATAAATTATTAAAATGCTAATGTTTAACAAAAATTTTGCAAAGGGTTTTTGACACACCCCATTTAATTTTCTTAATAAAAATAACCAAATAAAAAAAAAAAAAGACAATTGTCTTTTATTTTCACAGTCTTTTGCTCCAAACTTGAAATTTCATCATAAATAAAATAAGAATGTGAAGCTTGATTTAAAAAACAAACTATAGTCAGTTGTTTTTATAAAACTTAAGGTACATTAGAATGAACTATATTGCTTAAAAGTAAGACAATAACCGAGCTATCATTATGTATACCAGAGTTGGACATCTATTACAGCAATTGATTACAGATAATTACTGCTATATAATCAATTACTTGTAATCATGATTACAGCTAATTGTGATTACAAGTAATCATAATTTCAGGTTACATCAGAATAGGGCAACAATGTAATCAATTAAATTTTTCGATTAGAGTAATCAATTACGTGTAATCATGATTACAAATATTCATAAATTTGGTTACAAGTGTAATCGTGATTACATGCAATCAAAATATATTACAATTAATTAAATATACGATTACACTTTATAGTACAGATAGTATATAGTATCGTATAATACATTTCATACGTATTTGCATACAGTGTATGTAGGAATGAATGTAACTAAAATGTATGTACATATGTATTAATCTAATGTACATGTACAGACATTTTAGCTAGACACACATATACATACATTTAGATTGTATAAAATATATTTACGCTTGTATATATCTAACAATTATGTATGTGCAAACAATGGAGACATGTATGTTTATACACAATTAAGGTATGCATTTTATGCAAATATTTGTGTATGTACAATAGATTTACATCTTATGCATGTATGTACCATGTATGAATGTCCCATACATGCATGCACGTACAATTTGTTTATGAACAATATATTTGTGTGCGATTGTACGTAGATAGGGGCGTTCATACATTTTACATATGCACACACATACATTCGACATGCATAGGTTGTACATACGTGCAGACATATATGGAACATAGATATTTCATACAAATTGTACATGTGTACATACATGTTATCCCAAAGTATGTAATATGTACAATGTAATGCCTAATTAATGCATGCACATGAGTACAATACACGTATTTCTGATGTATGTACAGTAAAGCCTCCAGGAAAAACCACCTCTGTGTAGCGACCTCTATTTACGACCAGTTTTGGGAGACACGGAATGTTTTCCATAGACTTTACATTGAAGAAAACTTTTAGGAGATACCATCAAAACCTTTCCCAAGGACCGGCAAATCTTCGCACCAAACATAGGAAAGGTTAAATACGGAAACACGAAAAAATATGGAAATAAAACAAATAAGTAGATTCAAAAATATTTGTGAGGGGCTCATATTTAGAGAGCTCATTTTCACGATCTCTGAAGGATATCTACAAGCCCATGTTACAGTCAGAGTGCACAAAACACAATGCAATCGCTATCAATGATTTAGTTTTAGAGTTGTAAGTTAAACTAGAAAAAAAAAGTAATTTTAGAAAAAAACTAAGCATTTCAAATAAACAAACCTCTCATTTTTAAAAATAAACTAATTTTTTGTGATATAAAACTAAATGCAAACTTAAAAACAAAAGACATAATTGTTTATTTATTTGAAGAGTTTTATTATTCATAATTGGTAAACTTGTTTTTACACATAATTATATCAGTAGGGGCAATTTTTATTGATGTTAATTTTTATTCAAGGATCTGGTTTTCATGATGCCTACAAGCGTGGCATTTCCTCACGAAGAATATGATACTGAGTAAAATTAAAATTGCTGGCGAAAAACCATGTACCTTCGATAATATTTTAAAGTCAATGAAGGTAACCCCTAACAATATGTACAACAACATGTGTAACAATATGTACCATATATGCATGTATACATACATTGTATGTACGTATATATACAATGAATATAATAATTATATTGACAATATATGTATGTACTGTGTGCCCAAAAAAAATTCAAACCAACCGGAATAACTTTTGATTTAATGATCTAATCTTTTTCTAGGATTAAATCTTAATGGTTTGAGGAGGTGACCTCGAATATTGTATTTTGTCATGTAAAATTAAAATGACGTAAAAAATTGTATACCTTACAATTCAAAATTTTTTCGACTATTTTTGAGATATGGCGAAATACGCACAAGTCTAAAGTTTGCATCATTTTCGACCAAACTGCGGCTATCACTTATATCTGGGGGTCGAAAATCAGAATCAGTTGAAAAAAAAAGGCATATTTTTTTAGAGAAAGCACGTTCTTGTGTCTGATTTCTTAAATTAGAATAACATCTGAACTAACATATTCAACGTCACCTCCTCGAATCATTAAGATGGAGTCCTAGAACATGAAGTTCTGATCATTCGTCCACAAGTTATTTAGGATGGTCCTTTTTTTGTGGCGCACTGTGCACATAATGTACCCATAAACAAAGTTCCTACATATTGTATGTAAATAAGTACATATGTACAATATATATGCATGCTATTACCGTACATTTATACAATGTATGTACTTGAATACATACGTACATTATATTCACATATGCTCATACATATAATATCTGTGTATGAATACATACAAAACATTGCAATTTCATATATACTAACATACATGCGTACGTGTATCATATACGCATAGTATTGTTTTATGCATTGTGACATTGTCACTCACTGATCATCTATATTATATAAAACGCTAATGCGTATGTATCAATAAAACAGATGATATTTCTTTTCTCGCGTTGGCAACAGTTTTCATTTTTAATTGATAGGATTCGGCGCGCAAGAGCACGTAGTGAGCATTATATGGCTAATCTATATTATATAAAACGCTATTACGTTTTAATTGATAGGCTTCGGCGCGCAAGAGCACGTAGTGAGCATCATATGTCTAATCGGGTGAATTCTCACCGAATTATCAAAAAAATTCTCACAAAATTATCTTCATTGAAGCCGATGCTTTACATCCGGCGTTCAGTACTATTTCATATTGCTTTACAACACATGGTTTTAGCCCTCTGGTGGGAAAGACTTTAAAACAAAACTTACAACAGTTACTTTTCTCAACAACTGAAATTTAGAATAGTGTGATTAAGAAAAATATGCGAACTGTTTGCAATTTCAAATTAATATTGAAATGCACAGGTTTAGAATTTTCTACAGTGAAAAGTTTTCAGAACTTCAGTGTTAAAAAAAGTATACAAAAGCTAGACATTAAGAACATATCCAATGAGCGAGCATCGGATTGCGAAAGCAGTTTTGGGGGTTGCCGAGGCCCAGCGAGCAGGGGGCGAAGCCTCCTAGTAATTATATATAGTCCCTGCAATCAATTTTGTATTTTTTACACTTTCCCTTTTGAAGTTTTTTTAATACTTTTTTTGCTTTCTTAGTAGTTTTCATGTGAAACCCTTTACTTCTAAATCTTTTTTTATTTCTTCACCATAAATTTTTAAACACTAACTTTTATTTCACCTTCTTACTCCTGTCTTAACTGTAATTTTTAATTTTTTCTAACTGCAACTCATATATAGCATTTTTCTATTTAAATGCATTTGATTTTTGTATTAGCTATAAGTACATGTCACAGGTCCGTTTTTATTCAGACCGTGTCACCTTTTCACCCTTAAGGGTGCTTGGAAGAATTACTTATTGGCCATTTTCATCAAAATGATCTCACAACATCATAGATTATGCTGATCGTGAAATATTCGATTCCTGCATGGTGTCTAGTCGGCCATTTCATCGAAATGATTTAACATTTTCATGTCCGCCATTGCGCTGCAGACGGATGCAATTTTTACAATTCCTGAATGGCTTTGCAGAATGTTTGGGTTGGAATAATTTTTCTGACGAGATCTCCAAGTGCGCCTTTTGTGTTCCCGTGCCAGATCACCTTCACCACCTTTTGTTATTGTACCTTAAAGATGCTCATCAGAACAAAATAAAGATCTTTCTACTCTTCAACTGGATGCTTAATGATGTCATAATTTTTAGATTATTTTTTTCCAACTAAAATGGAAGAAGTATTATGTTTTATGTTCTTTTTTTAGATTTGTATTATGATCCTTTTATTGGGTTATTACGGATCAACTATATTTTTTTAATATACGATCATTGTCTAAGTTAAAAAATATTTTAAGTAGTTTTCTTTTACCCAGCACTGCACTACATGTATATTACAATATAATTATGTACACTGTACGTACAAGCAATGTTTGCGCATACATTGTATATATATAGGAATCACAAATTGTATGTACCTTTGTGGGTACATTATACTATATACATAACGTATTTACATATAGTATTCAATTGTACTTACATGTAATCGTATATTTTATTTACAAGCGATTGCAATAACTTGTTATCATGATTACACGTAATCCCGATTACAAGTGATCATAAATTTTGATTACTTGTAATCATATTTACCTGTAATCGTTTTTCGGTGTGACTACTTGGAATGGCAATTACTAGGAATCACGAGTACAGTTGTAATCAAAGTTATGGAGGATTGTAATGAAGATGACAAGTAATTGATTACTGTAATCGACTATTGCAAACATGATAACAGCTGTAATCAAAGTTGTAAGCCCGATTACAAGTAATTGATTACGATAATCAAAAAATGTAATCGATTACATTTTTGCCCAACTCTAATATACACTGGCAAAAAGATTTTCATCAAGCATGATGTCAGATATATTTTCTCTAAGTTCTCAAAGAAGCACAATTCCCCCAGCACATTTGAATGAAGAATATTAATAAGTGCTTACTAAATTTCAGAATTTCTTATTAAAAAAATTCATCACACTCAACTCTATTTAAAAAATTTTTAGAGCAATGAAACTTCCAGATTAAATATCTATGAAAAACCATGTTACAAGTGCAAGTAATATTGGCACAACCATTTTTAATGGGAGACTTTGCATCTGCTTAAATCAAAACAGAGTACACAGTACACAAAAACATTATAAACATTCATACATAGTTACATGATATCACACAAACAGGCTTTTCACCAATAAATCATCTAATGTAATCTTAAGTGTAAAAAATTATTTCAGGAATCTGTCCATCTTCAACAGAAGTACCATTGTTGTTCCCTGCAGCATACGTATATAAAAATGTAACCTTTCCTCCACTTGGACAATCTAAAGTAATTTTTCGTAAGCCCTTGGTTCCATAGTGTGAATCAGGACCCTAAAAATTAAAAAAAGAAAGCATTTCAGTTCTTTTACAGTTCATAAATAAAAACTGCAACACTTTTTATGCCTTACAGAATTATTCAAGCTTCTTTGAAATCTGGAATATTTCATTTGTAAAATATGTTAATTGAAATAATAATTCATAGAAAAATTATAATTGAAAGCCACATTTATATAATGGATAGTTTTTTTCATCTTTATATGTTATTTGAATCTCTAAGGATTTTTTTTTTAATTTAAAAGAGTTAAGAAATAAACTTTTTCACAATCAGCATTGTAAGAAAAATAAAATTTTACATTGAATAAGCATTAAAAATTATTACAGCAGGTTATACCTGTGTGAATGATATCTTTAAAATTTTATTTTAAACTTTGATTTTACCTGCAATTAACCACAGAAAATACTCTGATTATGAGCCAGTGAATGCACAGATAATAATTTAGTAGAACAGGAGAGTGATCAGATCAGGAGATAATTAAGATTTCAGATCAGGAGAGTGAATTTGCATATATGAACTGGGAGGACGATTTTTAAAACAGAGCAAGATCACATGTTAAAGATGTAAAATATAATTGCAGTAGAGTCTTGATAATTCAAGGTAAACAGAAACGAGCCAACCTCGGACTTTTGAAAACTTAAATAGCTGGAAACAAATCAATTTTGAAATTTAATAAAATCCAATTGAAAAATATATTATATTAAATGAAAATTTACATACAACATTACAGGAATAAGGTAGATTTACTGCATTATACCAAGTTACAATATTCATTAGATTACTGAATCAGGTTAATTGTATTTTATTTAAACACACTGTTCAGACACTTCAGTATTTAAAACACAGTTTCGTTTTTCAACATTCAGTCATAGTAATCGTCATAAAATCAATTGTAGTAACAGAGTTCTCCCAAGGAATAAAAAAGGGCAGGGTACTTCCTCACAGAAAAGGGCACTTTTGAGTTTTAAAAACTCAAAAGGGCACTCACTTACCACCGTTAAAATTTACCAAAATGTATAATGATATTTTGTAGTAACAGTATTTGATCCTCAATTTTTAAACTACCCACTTGTATTAATTTATGTGTATATTTACCTAAGTAATTCTCCCACAGTATCAAAATAACAGAAAAATTTGAAGCTTTTGAAAAATAATTAAAGGCAAGCTAAAAGACAAACTCTGTGTATAAACTTTCTTCTTCTTCAAAATAAATAAAAAATTATGAGAAAATAAACATTTAAAAGTGCTTTTTTTAATTGAAAGGTTTTTTAAATGCCTTTCTTAAAAGAAGGAAAAAAAATCACCATAAAACTTAGTATACCCTCCCCCCAAATAAAAGATGTGAATATTTTTGGGGTTGAATATCATGCAAAATTTAACTATATAATTAGACAACATAAGAAAAATCTTATTAAAATGAAGGAAAGAAATTAAAAATTAAAGTTAAATAATTCTCAATAACTAAATAAGTCTGAAATGGACTTTTCATAAAAATGGATGGTTAAAAAAACCTTTTCATAAAAAAAAGGTAGTGTTCTTAAGGGGTGGAAGCATATTCTTACAAAAACAGCAAGGAGAAAGATCAATAGGGATCAAACAGCAGACAAGGTGGGCTGCCCTTATAAAACTGCTTAGGGAGAACACTGGTAGTAATTGTTCCCTTGTTATGAGTGTGTTGGTCATTATCTGGGAATCGAATTTACAGGAAATTCAAACCATCTGGATTCGAACTATCAAAACTTTACTGCAACTATTTTTGTTTTCAAATCAAATGTTGTATATCAGATCGCTTTGATGACTAAATACTACCTTGCTTAAATTAAAATTATTATTGTCACATTTTAATGGGTTTATCTATGAAAGCACATTAATCTGTACAGTCTGGTTCTAACAATTAAAACTGATCTGTTTCAAATGCATTAGTGCAGGTCGTTGGGCTACTGAAGTGGGGATTATGATGGCAAGTCTTCGGATCATCCTCAGGGATGTTCCCCATACCGTCACCAATAGCGCATTGTGCGACGTAAATGAACTACAATCAAATGCATTTTGCCGTGTTTAGTAAGTAAGATTAACGATAAGTGAAATGATCGATATGCCACAAAATTCTATATGACGCAAAATCCAACATTTCAAAGTTTGTGAACTAAAGATTTTTACTAGTAACCAGTGTTTTCACAACAGCGCGAGAATCTCGCCTATTTTTTTCTTTTCTCGCAATAAAAAACGATCAACGCGAAAACTTCGCGCACTCTATTAATCAATTTCAAAATGCACGAATTTTGGAAACAAATTAGTCTTTTGCCATTTTTAATAAAATCCGTTTTACTTTTCTTCCTTGATCTTTCATTATTTAGAACATCGGTCCTTGTTATTTAGCTTCTCTATTTATCAGTATTGTTCAGAACCGGTGCGAACAGCCACCCCCCGAACCCCTTTCAGAACACATTTCTCTGCAACCACGTGTTCATTGTAGGTAAGGTTTCTTCACGTAAGACGGTTAAATTTTTTTTGCATGAATGTAAGATGGACAAATACCTTGTTAAGGCGACATCTTCTACTCCGTAACGGACAAATGAAAATGAAACAAATGTCGGTAGAAACAGTCAAAACGAAACAAATACGGATATTTTTCAGCCAAATAAATATAATAGCTGATGAAAAAGTATAAATAGAACATTTTCCACATGATGATGCAGCAAAAATATTAAATTGGAAGATGTGAAAAATGTATTATAATTAAAGAAAAATTTTTTTCCAAGTCTATTCGTGTTTTTTTTAAAATTTTTAGAAATGTCACTTAACTTTTTGAAATCTCACCTTGTTTTTGAGAAAGGGTGAGAAATTCTCTCCCATTTTTTTTCTGTAATGAATACACTGCCAGTAACAAATTAAAAGATTTGTTTCAGTGATTATCTTATCAAGAGTGATAATCTAAACTTACTTTTAAAGTGGCACATGCAGTATAATTATTACTAGGTATAATTTCTACTGGAGTTTTAAACATCACTCGGAATGTAGAGGCAGATCCATCACAGCTAAAGCTTGTATCATTAGAACCTAACAATTTTCCAGTACCTGTATGAATAATCTAAAAAAATAAAAATAAAATCAATAAATAAAATAATTTTATAAAGATCAGAAGGAATGAAGACCGTACCACAAAAAGAGTTTTCAAGAACAAACCAGTTGGCACATGAAAAAGAGGCAGGCCGAATTTGAGATGGATAGATGGCCTAGAAAAAGACCTTTTGGACTTAAAAACTGGAAAATGGTTAGCCTGGAAAAAACTTCTTAAGAAGGTCAAAGCCCTGGGCTGTCGAGCCAGTGATGATGATGATGAATTTTATAAAGATTAACTTATATGAATGTAAGACAGTGAGATAGACAATGTTAAGTTGTATATATGGTATACATTCATCTGCTCTGTACACTGCAACTGGTTTATGACTCCAGTTAAAAAGTAATTGAAACTTCCTTTAGATACTTCTTTTCAATAACAAGTGTTTATATTTAGTAAAGTCGACTGATATTGATACTTTTGTTTGGTAATAACAAAAAAATAACTAAGACTTTAAAGTAATGCAAAATAACTAGGTTCGCTATTTTGTAACAAATCATTCAATTCAATAAATTATTTCGATATTTTTTTAAAATGTCAAGGTAGTTTGGGGTCATTTACCCCAATTGAAAGATATGTTAAATAAAAGTTTGTCATGAAGATAAGAAGTCTCAAATCTTAGCAATGATAAATAACACGTTTGAACCTAGACAGAAGTCCCAAATTTATATTATGTTTTTTATAAGACAAATAGAAAAACAATAAGCTTTATTTTAATATTTTGTAACTAATAGAGTTATTGAAGGAAGGGGTAATTAGAATTACTGACAGTTATGTTAAATAATATGTTCTCATGAATTTGGTACAGCACAGCGAATTCAGACTTTTGTCGCAGTAAATGGCAAAGATGGGAATTCATGCAGGAGCATGGCTAAGTGCAATCTTGAAGCAGTGAGTTTGTTTGAGTTGACTCATTCATAATAATTTGGTACAGCATTTTTTCATTTTTTATAAAAAATTTATAGTTATATAAATATATGTGTCTCAACACAAAATTTTTTTTGGGCTTCCATGAAAATTGTTAAAGAAAAAAAAATTCTGCATATTCTTTTCACTTTTACACTTAGCTATATGCAAAAATAATAAGTAATTTTAAAGCAAAAGCTTTTACTAACCTGTATATTTACTGTATAATCTGCTGGTCCATGGATAGATCCATACAGTCCAAATCCAACAACATATATTTTTCGATCAACCATAAATCTAAATAAAAATTTTTTTTCCTTATAAGTAACACATATTTTTTACACATAAAGAGTAAGATATTTTGTTGAAAAAACAATAAACCATTATAAATATTCATTATTCATCATAATCATTCATTATATTATCATATGAGAAGAAAAAAAGACAAGTAAATGTTGAAATCTAATGCTGTAAACTGTTTTAACTAAATTATTAAATAGTTATCTATTTAGAATAAGGAATTACAATAATAAAATTAACTTCAGTTGAATTGTTAATTTAAACTTAATAAATCATGATTAAAAATCAAATTAACCATGTAAAGATACAATAAACTTTTAAATGCTAAGCCAGTTTTGCAATACAACATTTTCCTCCCATATAACATTCTAAAACTTAAATTTTTTTCTTCTAATGGTAAACCATTTTAAGGCATATCTGGGGTCATTTTAGTAGAAGTTTGTCTTTTAACCCCCTTTCACAAATTATAAAAAAAATTCACTTTTTTTTACAAATTATTTTATAGTAAAAACAGATTTTTCAGAAAATATTTTAGTTCTCCAAACGTCGTTGAACAGCCGACCAAATTGTATGTGTTTACGACTACTAATGTTCAACTCCGTAGCCTTGTAATTTTGAACCCAATCCAGAAGACAAGGGAACTCCTGGATCGAGTATTGGGAGAAGTTTGCCCTCGTGGAGGACTTTTTGATGGAACTAACCCGCATTTGAGTTACATGGAGAGGAAGACCACGAGAACCTCCCACAGTAAGCCTGAAGAGAAGGGGACTCAAACCTATGATACGTCTACCACTGAGGATATTTCACGTCAGCACTGTGGTTGGTGCAAGCCAGATGGGGAATTCGTATTGACTGAGATTCGAACTTGGTTGGCCTCATTGGAAGGTGAACGCTCTATCCCCTGAGCCATTGCGGCTCTTATAAGATTATTTGTCATTTAGAGAGTATGGTGTTCACAAGCAAGCCTAATTAATAATAATTAACAAGGCCAACTTGCAGCTTGACAATAGCAACTGAGCCAGTCAGACTTAGATAAAATGAAGACTTGTAACTAGTTTCCACCTTTTCGTCACCCCCTCAGTTTTGAAAAATTTGTTTGCAACTCAAAGATTTTTTTAAAAATGTTTTAATTCTCATAAAACTCTATATTGATCCATACCAAAGGGATAAATTTGGTAAAAAACCTAAAAAGCTGAAAATAGAAATCCAAAAATACTATATGCAAAAACAACTCTTAAATAATTGAAAAAATACCTGAAATTTGAGCAAGAAAAAATTGTATGTAGGAAGCATTTATCAACAGAATGTTATAAACGCTTTAATATAAATATCGATGCAAGATTTATTTATTTGAATTGTGTGAATATGAATCTCAATATGTGATTTAAGTCCCGCCAATACGAATCCAGAGGTTTGATTTTAGATATTTGATATAAAATCATGAAAATATGAAACACTATGTTCAATCGAGATTTGGGATTTTAAAACATGTAGACACTAATCACTATTTTAATCATGTGAATGTAAATTTAAATTGAGTTGGCATAGGGGAGAAAAAGCATTAAAAAGAATTTTTTTCCCCTATGAAATTGAAAAAGATGAACTCTCTTTGAAAGGGCAGATTTTCTCTATTAAATTAGAAAAAACTGATATAAGCGTCTTAAGTCAAACATAATCGCCTAAAAAATGAGGCTATAAGAAGCAGAAAAAAAAATTCTTTTCAATCTTTCCCAGACTAACATGCATGTTAGAATCCTTCCCTTTTTTTGAGTAATACTAAAATTTTTTTTTTTGTGAATGACGTTCACATACATTAAATATATCTGCTGGTCAGCCACTGGTTATAATGATAGCTTGCTAGCAGATAAGACAGATTTGTAACCCTTATTTCGTTACTGAAAATACATCTTTAAAAATATTTTGCAAGCAATTTTAATTTTAATACAAAATATTTAAGTACCTTATTCTATCACTTGTTCCACTGTAGCCCCAACGGCTTTCAGATTGTTGGAAACGACAAACAGTCTGTTCTTTACCAGTAATGCAACAGCGGGGCACATCTGGAAAATTTATCGGTGGTTTTGGGTTAACAGTAAAGTAAAGAAATAATGAAACAATTTCCTTATCAGTCAAAATATTGGCTTGTGCGGGTCCGACTGCAAATTCTTCAACGGTCATTATAGGAAATCTTATTAAATGTAGAGCCCGTCCCAAAAGTAAGCGTAGATTTTCTGCATTTACAGTCAAATTTTGACGAATACTTTCTTGTTCTGCCCATCTGTAAAATAAAGGAAATAAAAACACTAAACAAACTTATAACAAAAAACTAAATTTAATAAAAATTTTAAAAAGATTTTATGAATATTACATGCATGACTGTGATTAACTATTTTTAATAATTTCAAAACTTGCCGAAAATGAGATTCCTCATCAATGTATTAATTGGTCATTTATCAGATTCAGATGAGTTTTTAATTCAATTAAATTTAATAAAATTAAACAAATAATAAAAAAAAGAAATTTATGTAAAACTTTAATTTATAAGCTTTTCTTAATATTTTAAAAACTATGCTATCATTTAGCACAGTGATTTTCGTCTGGTACCCACTTACAAATTAAACATAATGTTTTATGAATGATTAATTTTACACTTAGTTAAATGTTTGTACACTTGTAATAAAAGAATAATTAATCACGAAATCTGTAGAAAATTACCGAAATACAAAATCACGTGAATCTGACTCCTCAAATGCGTGCTGCGTTTCGAAATTAGGTTGATGTAACAAATAATATTGTATAAAGAATATCGGATTTAAAAACTATGGAGAAATCAATAGCAATAATTGTCAAAAATTTGATAGAATTATTGCCTTAAAAAGTAAATACTCAAATGCATGATTCAAATTATCCATATTGTTTGACATATATTGGGATATTTAAAAGACACCTGAAAATCAGGATTAATAACTGCCAAAAATACAATCAAAACATTACAATGATTTACGATACTATAGGAGTAAATTGAGCGTGTCAAAAAGTGATTATCTAAATGCAAGATTCAAATATGTGTAAATTTCTGCAGAAAAGAAAAGTAATTTTTTAAAGAAAAATCTCTCTGCAAGAACTCTGTAACGTCCTGCGACAATGTCGTCGTGATTCTGCCACGGGGGCAATTAAGTCATAGAAATCTGCCCCCGAATTGAAAACAGGGTTGCACTTATTTAAAAAAAATATAAATAAATAAAAATATTATGTGGAAAATATTACCTTACAACAGCATTAAAAAGTTTAGCTTCTCTAATTCTCAAGGTATCTCTTTCTAAAACTACACATAAGGTTTCGTGATCAATGTCTGTAAAACCTTCAGCACCTAGTGCTTCCGAGGTATACTTATCTATAGTTTCTAGGCAAAGGGCTGCTAGTTGAGGTTCATCAAACAATCGAGCTTGAGTCAAGAGCATAAAGGCATTATCACTGCTCAGATTGGATTTTAAAAAATCAACACAAGCTTTTTCAAGAGCAGGCACAGCATATTTTTTAGCTGTATACAAAGTCATCATCACAGTCTCTGGACCTATCTGGACTTCATCAGAGTATAAAAATCTAAGCAGAGCGAGAAAAGCGGCAGGTTCAACATCAGGAAGCTCAATCTCATCAGAAGTGGTGGCCATTGCACCATTAAACATAGCATCAAACACGGCACTACCAACTGATAATATAAATTTATGAGCAGGTATTCTCTGTTGCTGTGCGCCTTTGCCAACAATGAAATGAACATCACTAAGTATTTCTTTATTGAAAATAAAAGCCAATCTATCTTTAACTGTGAGGCGGGATGCCTGCCAGTTGAACATAATTTGACCAGAATAATTAACAACATTGTTACCACCCGCTGCAGACTGTGCAGCATTATTAGATGCGTCATCTGGCAAGCGGCGACCATTAGAGCCTTCTCTATCACGTTGGTTTCCGGGTATGTTTACAGGAAGTTCTTGCATGTCTGAAGGACTCATCATATGCGATCCATTGCTTGGCAAAATTTTAGTAATACCAGATGACATGTTGGCAATATCTATAAAAATACCCATTTAATAAGTTTATTTATACAATATATAAAGAGTAACATTAAGATATAGTGAGAAAATATATACTAGGGTACAAAATAACAGGGAAAGGTTGACAAAACACATTTTAGAAAACACACTTACTACACTTTTTAATATTAAAAAGTAAGTAAAAGAATAAGGTAATGTTTCAGATTTATAGCTGATTATTTTTAAGACTATTATTGGAGGGCTACCAGTATAAGAAATAATGCTCTTTATAAATATATGCTATCTTCTTCTTAAAAAAAAACTTTGAGCTCTTAACGATTCAGCATAAACGCGCAAAATGGATTAATAAAGCCTCCGTGAGTTCATTGCTTCTCAATATCAAACAGAAACATAGGTTCTCCTGAATAAAATTGCCAGTTTGAAGATCTTCCAAAGTCCATGTGGCATAGACTGACTGCAACATGCATGCCATTACTTTTCCTTCAATATCTGATTTAATGTCTGCTCCCGATATCAGAGAGGAAGATAAGCAAAAAATATTGGTGGATATACCCACAACTAATTAAGAGTTTCAAAGTAGAAAAACTCTCAAACATTTGCCAACCTAAACCATAAAGGGAATTTTCAAACAAAAGGAAGAGTTGAGAGGAATATAATTATAATTGTATCGAAAAATAAAAAACGTGTAAAGATTACACATTTTTTCCAAGTAGTAGTCGTAAGCGTCAATTTTTAAAAAATACACTAATAATTTTTTTTAATCTCAATTTTATGTTATTTTGCTTTGTGCATTTTTAACGCTAGTCCAATGGAAGACGTAAAATCAGATTTCCACTTTATTATAAAATTAGATCAGAAATGTTTACAATTTTCTCAAAATTGTCCCTTTCGACATGGTCCATCATTTCATAATTCGCATAAAGGACGATGATAAAGATAAGAGAAACTGCACAAGTGCAAACTAGCTAAACAGCATGATATTAATTAAAACACATGTAACAACAGAAACAGAAAAATTATTACAGGGTGTGTAGCCAAATATTTCAAAAAACATCTTTTAAGCACTGCATGAATTAATTAAAACACATGTAACAGCATGATAATGAAACAGCATGATATTAATGAAAACACATGTAACAGAAACAGAAAAATTATAACAGGGTGTGTAGCCAAATATTTCAAAAAGCATCTTTTAAGCAGTCAAAAAAATCATGGTTAGGATATGTGCACGAATAAATTTTTTCTCTCTTGCAGTTGAAAGTTCTCCATACACATAACATTGAAAAAAAGCAAAACATTTTCAAAGACTTTACATAATCATAATAAAATAACTAGTTTCTGACAAAGAAACATATTAGCCATCATAATGCATAGCATAGATTCACTTTTCAGCAGTTTATTTATGCTTTAAATTAATATTTACTTTATTAAATCATGTAAAAAAATTAACTTTAATTCAAATTATTTATTTATTGTATTTTTTAGATTTAAATAAAAGTTGTTAATAAATTTATACTTAACAAAAAATTTATAAGAATAATAATGATTATACAGAATTGATAAAGATGTGTAGAGAATAAAGCAAACTAAGAAAAGCTCAAACTCATGTTAAAAATGTAAATTAGTGTACGGCTTCATACTAAATTTTCTTTAAAATTTGTATTTTGATTTAGTATTTCTTTAATGAAATGATTAAAAAAAATTCATTAATTTCAAATGTAAATAAGAAGCTAAACATTTTTGTTAGAAGTAAATTATCACACGGTCCCTATATTCATCATATTTAACAAATCTGAGATAATTAAATTTTTAATTTAAATTGTTTTTCCATCAAACGATAAAGGTGTGAAAGTTTCTTGAAATCAATGTTATGCTGAAATTGATTCCAGTTGAATGAATTATGAGAATGTTGAACTGAACAATGAAAACAAAGTCGCTTGTGTAATTATTCATGGTGACAATCAACATTGCAGATAAATTAATTTCATTTTGGAAAAGAGAAAATTAAGCATTTTTACAAACACTCAATGCAAAAAGCATTTTATAAGAACACTACACATACTGTCTAATTATTAAAGCCTTGCTGCAAATTTAAAACTGCATTTTTTAAAAAAAAATTGTTAATTCAAAAAAATTTGAAAAACAACCTTAAACATAGTAAATTATGATTTCAAAATGTTATTGAACACTTTTTCTAGCATTAAGATTTTATACATAAAAGTGTTATTCATGCACACAATAAAAAAATAAAATAAACACCAGGTATAAGTAAAGAATTACTCAGACTAATTTTAGACCTTTAAATACAGATTTAAAACACTATAATTTTGAAATGAAAATTAGTTTTATATATAATAATTCACATTTGATTGCTAATTATGCAACACTACAAGGTAAATGCACCCTAAGCTTAAAAATTTATAAGCTTGGGGCAGTAAATGTATAAAATGATATGTTTTTAATTTCTTCTAAAGGAAAATTTTTTATTTTAAACAGTTTCCAAATGATGTTTGAAAAGGTAAATAATTGGTTTAGAATTTCTACTCAGAGAGAACATAAAGACTTTTTCATATCAGTACACGTTCAGTCAATTTAAACTACCTAAATCTTGTGCTTAAAAATAAATTCAAAAAGTAAATAATATATAGTGATTTGTTCAATTCCGGGATAGATTTTTGCTCTTTGAATAGGAATGCTAGTTCGTGTCTAAAACAAAGTCGTCGCTTATTGTAATTCACAGTGACAACCAACATAGCAAAGAAATTAATTTCATTTTGGAAAAGAGAAAATTAAGCATTTTTACAAACACTCAATGCAAAAAGCATCTTCAAGCATTTTATAAGAATACTACACTTCCTGTCTAATTATTAAAGGCTTGCTGCAAATTTAAAACTGAATTTTTAAATTTTTTTTTTTTAAAACTAAAACTTTGAAAAACAATCTTAAACATAGTAAATTGTGATTCCAAAATGCTATCTAACATTAAGATTTCATACAGAAAAGTATTAAATATTATTCATGCACACAATAAAAAAATAAAATAAACATTATAAGTAACGAATTATTCAAACTAATATTAGACCATTAAATACAGATTTATAACGCTATAATTTTGAAATGAAAATTAAGCTTTGTTCATAATTTACAGTTGATTGCTAATTATGCAATGCTACAAGGTAAATGCACCCTAAGCTTAAAAATTTTTAAGCTTGGGGTAGTAAATGTATAAAAATGATACGTTTAATTTCTTCTAAAGGCAAAATTTTTATATCAAACAGTTTCCAAATGATGTTTGAAAAGGTAAATAATAAGTTTAGAATTTCTACTCAGAGAGAACATAAAAACTTTTTCATATCAGCCAATTTAAGCTACCTACTTCTTGTGCTTAAAAATAAATCCAAAAAGTAAATAATATATAGTGATTTGTTCAATTCCGGGATAGATTTTTGCTCTTTGCATAGGAATGCTGGTTTGTGTCTAAAACTTAGTTAACCAATCTGTTTAACTTTGCAAAACACAAAAATATCTCAGTACCTACACCGAAAAGTGGTGCTTTTCACCAAAGAGATCTTACGCAAATACCAATATAGAAATATCTCAAAGTTTGACTCTGTATGACTACATTTATTATTGAAGTTATTAGTTATATCGAATGATGTAGTTAAACAAAATTTTCTCAGAAAATTAGAAAAACAAGTATAGTTTCAAATGGTATGGTAAGTTATAAATCAAACTTTTAAAAGCATATTTAAACACTATTTTTTAAATACTGTTACAGCACGAGAATACCAAAAAACAGGTATATTATAGTTTATCAAAACAGCATAATATCAAAATAAATTCTATTTAACAACTAATTTTGGCCTATAGAAGTAACCAGTACCAAAGTTTGTAAACAAACAAAATATGCAAACCATAAAACAGTCAAGAACTAGAGGATTAAGTGCAGAGAATTAGTAAAGTAATCAAAATTTAATTAACTTATAGATTATATCCTTAAATTAGTGATAATTTTATTGCTAAAATTATTTTGGTTTGAATAACAAACAAGATAAAACATGAAATACCATAAAAATTATGTTTCCAAAGAATACAAAATATCAAATTATATCAGCTATTATTACGTCTTTAGAACGTATTTATCCATAATTCAATTTAAGTAAATATATAAAACGAAACAGGAACTTCACCTTTTTATTTTTAAAATATGTTTGATATCAACGATGAAATTTTTAATTCATAAAATATTGCAACAACGAAAAGCATAAAGCTTGCATTTAAAATGCTGAAACTAAAGAAAATTTATTTAAAAACATTATTTTAAAATAAATTAAGTTTGTTTTACGAAAAAGACGTCGCTTTAGAAAACTTCGAAAATTATGTTGCCAGCTGTAGAACATATGTATATGAATTTTAAGGATCATTCTCACTAAATGTAATTCGCATGTGCATGCATGAGATGTTCATCTTAGGGTCTGCTTTTACTAAAAGCTATTCAAGTCCATTCGAGAAGACAAAATTAGAATCTGGTTGGCGAGTCTTTCGCTGGAGAATATATTTCACCAATCAGATTCACGAAGGCGATAGAAGATGCCTGAATCTGAGCATTGCTCTTTACTAGTTGTTTCTACACTTAACCACGCACGTGATAGAAAATCCAATACAAGGTACTTTCGATTAAGTGACTTGTGACCCATAAGAAATACCTTCGAAAACTGCAAGCAAGATAAACTGTTCGCACATGAATGAATCACATTTACAGGCGATCGCATAATCGAATTGGCGTTAGTGATAGTGGTTCTATAAAGAACATTGTTGTTGTGGTTTATTTACGTCGCACTATAGCTGCACAATGAACTATTGGCGTCGGTCTGGGAAACATCCCTTCTGAGGATGATCCGAAGACATGCCATCACAATTTTGATCCTCTGCAGAAGGGATGGCACCTCCGCTTCTGTAGCCCGACGACCTGCGCGAATAAAGTACATTGTACACATCTCTTTTGCAGAAGCTCGGAAATTCGTAATTCGCATGCCGTGAGCACGGTTTCTAAGGAACCATTATCATTTCTAAAGATTCAAACAATACTCATAGGCGTGAGTTCTTGATTGGAGAGTTTTTTGAAGGAGACCACGGAAGTGCGTAAGAAGCATGTAGTAAGAATTGTAACAGCTCATGCGTTTTTCAGATTCATTTATTTTTTAGAAGTATCTGCAAATGGGTGTAATTTGTGGTATTAAAGATTGCATATATGTGTTCGTTGCACATCCATTTCATCCAACTGTGAACTGATCATTAGGACAAGAGAAGAGAGAAGTAGAGCATCACTGGCAGCAGTCAATGAGAGCGTGGATGATAACTTTGTTCAGCATGAGGAGGATGCCAGGTCTTTGTTGAACTGTTCAACTGTAAAGAGATCAACTTTGTGTGCAGTGGAGAAACAACCAAAGAGTGGATCCCTTGCACAGAGGATAAAAATTGCGAAAGCATGTCTTCAAATCTTCTTCAGACATGTTTACCCGACCGCTGACAATAGCCCGTTGTACAGCTCTAGTGTGACGTAAATAAAGTATGTAAGTACAGTATGAAAATAAAATACATCGCACACGATTCGTGTATGCGACCACATGCGTTGAGATTGATCCTTTGCTCATATGTGAGCTAATTTCCTTTGAAATAGACTACTAATCAACTTTCATTTTGTGACATACCTTTACTGCTAAAACCTGCTTTTAAAGCTAAAACCTAAATATTTGCCTTATCGTTTCTCTGATTATTTTCAAAAACTAGCTCTAAAGAGGACGAAGAAAATTCTTCCTTACTCAAACATCGCAAAGCAGAGATCGTTACATAATATAACTGGTTGAAATTCTTTGCTTGCTTTGCAAAGCATTGGTCATTATTATTTATCGTCAGATCACTTCATTACGAGGCAACTACTTAAATTAGGCACGAAACAGTTAAGAGGTTTCACCCTGTTTCAGTTATCATAGTAGTTTTGTAACTATATATGGATCAATCCATGCATATTCATTACACAAATCAAGTCGTCATTTCTGTCCATTTTTAGGGGTGGGGAGCCTGATTAGTGCTATTGGCGATCGAAATGGGCTGCAGGTGGCGTAGAGCAGAACTCTTTTCCTATGGCAACACTTCACATGCTTTCCCCATTAGCGTGTGGAAAGTCATAGAGGAAGGAAGTACGTTAGTTTCTCTCTTGATTTTCATATAGATTAAAATCTTTAAACTTGAAACACTTTATGAAACTGAAAACTGCATTAAACATAGTTCTAAAGAAAAGTATCATGGAAATTTTAAAAAATATTTTGATTAAATAAAAAGGAAAAATATTAAGAAAAGGGAAAATATCGTAGTACATTCCTATACAACTGAAAAGAGGAGGAGAGGGAAGGGAGAAGGGCTAAAGGCATGAAACCGGTCTCTCCCCAGATGGCGTATTCGAGTGTTGCGATCGCGAATGTTGTTGAATTGACCAGTATTTTCTCATTATATCCGATTCCCGTATCCGAATCGAGCCAATGCGAATACTTTCTCTTAAGGGTCATTCTCTCGTGGTACCATTTGTTTCGCATTGGTGAAATATTTTTTTGCTGCGTAAAGCTCTCCAATCTAGTTCTCAAGTAGTTAGGAAACATTTGTTCGTGCGTAAAAAGTAAGAGCTGCATGAGAATGGCCTTTTATGAATTACTCTTTCTGTATGCTATTGGCTATCGAAATGGGTTATAGGTGGCGTAGAGCATAACTCTCTACCTATGGCAACACTTCGCATGTTTTCACCATTAGCGTGTGGAAAGTCATTAGAAGAAGTAAGTACGTTAGTTTCTATCTTGATTTTCAACTAGATTAAAATATTTTAAGTTAGGAAACTATATAGAACTGAAAACTAAATTAAACATAGTTCTAAAAGAAAGCGTCATGGAAATTTTAAAAAATATTTTTAACAATTAAATACGAAATATATTAAGAAAAGGAAAAATATCCTAGTACATTCCTATAAAACTGAATAGAGGAGGAGAGGGAAGGGTCAAAGGCATGGAACTGGTCTTCTTCCCACATGGCGCATATGAGCGTTGCGATTGCGAATTCGTATGACGATTCTCGATGGTGTGTCAATTTAATTCTCGCATGCGCGAGTATGTAGTTCACGCATATAGTTTTTAGAAATTCGCACGCGTGTCTAGGACTTTCGCATGCATTGTGAATGTTACCTAACATGTAGAACAGAAGATTAATAAGCGGTTATTCTCTCTGCATAGGTCTTGCTTATTCGATCAAACGTGAATGCAATTCACATATTCGATCCATAGGTATATTTCCTAAGACCCTCGTTCAAATGTTCAGATACTGCATGCAAGACGAACTGATGCACCAGTCACATTGTTGTAAGATCGCATAAGCAAATAAGGATGCCCCATCACATTTTAGTTTCTAAACATTTCGCTATTCTTGCTGAGTGTCATTATTTGAGTGCGAAAAAAATCATATTCAATTAAAATGACTGTTTAACGGTTCTGTAGAACTTTAGAACACACCAAACACGCATGTATTTGTTTATATTCACGATCAATAGCAAAACAAAATCCGATGGGCAACTCACGCGCACCCGAAAAATACACTTCGGACTCACTATCCGTTCAGAGTTAACAATGAATGCGTGTGTGAAAAGAGAACTTATCATATTTATTTGAAAACGGTTGCTGAGTTCTAAAAATAGAATGATTCAAGCATTTGCAATTACAACGAAACAAAAACTTCCTCAACTGTGTTCTTTTATCTTTAATTAGAACTGAAAAATAATTTCACTTCACGGTGTTATACAACTTCAATGAAATTTAAATAAGGTTTTTAAATAATTTTTCCAATCAGCAGAGCATTAGTTGGATATGTGTGTTCATTTATGCAATAAAAAAATGGGTAAGCTCTCCACTATATTCATATGCAGAAAAATGACGACTAAATGTTCCTTGAGCAGTCATTTTTATGAATTTTTTATTTTCCAAACTGTCGATTGTTTTTTTGTCACATTATACAATAGCTGCACAAAAAATATTTGAAAACACTCATCGAAAGAAATGAATCTGGCCGGTGACGTTGATGATGAGGAGAGTATTTTTCATGGTTTGGCCTAAGTTCCTTATGCAGCACTCTCGCAAAGTGCGATTCGTATTTGCTATCGCATGTCAATATAGTTTAAAAACATTTTCTGACGAGTCTTGGACAATCTCACTGTTAATGCTCCCATAGATTATATGGTTGGAAACATGAGGCTTAGATTTATCTGCACATTCTGGCCAATGCTTCCCCTTCAACTCTATGGCAACATTTTCTCTTCCAGCAGTGTAATTGCTCCATTCACACATCTAGATTTCAGCACCCAGCATTTATCGAAATGGATGTTCAAAAATGTGGATAGGCTTTCTCAGAGCCCCGCAATCAGAACCTCATAGAACAAATTTGGAGGCGAATTAGATTATGTGGCCAACAAAATTGAGCATCCTCACTGCCAGTTGTGATGGGCGCCCAGAAGCCTTTTTTAAAAACTCCCTTTCAAAAGTTAACCTAATCGAGTGCAGGCTATCATTGATGCAAAAGGAGGATCAATACTTTAATCAATATTTGCGAATACTTTTAGTGTATAAGCTTATCAGCAAAATGATTTGTGGGTGAAACAACCGACCCTATTTTTTGCAATAAACATTTAGTTAGTCGCTTATTGAAGTCAGGGACTTTCTTACGCGTAATAACAGATTTGTCTCACTCAGTTCTAGTTAAGTCTTCATACTGAATTCAAAATATATTTGTCTACTGAGCTGAGTTTAAACTTTAAGATTATGGAATGGAACTCCTAAATACCTGAAAATTGAAATAATTATGGATTCTTGAAAATAGTAATGTTGTTTGATGTTATTTTATATGTGGTCATTTTCCTTTGAACTATCTTTACATAAATTAATTAGGTTTCGGTTTGAATAGTTCGGCCATGCTTTTAGAAAGTTTCTGTTATTAAAGGTTGTAATAAGTATGATTTAAAAGTAGCTCTTATAACAAATACTGCGGCTGTTTGTAAACTTGGGAACGATTTTAAAAACAAATGTAAAGTGTCAGAAGCATTTTAATTTAGCGCAATGTATTCAGCTGAAAACATAGAGAAAACATCAGCAAGTGACAAAACGACCAATTCTTCTATCATACTAACCCATAATTCAAAAAATAATCCATTATGTAGGATTTGTTTCAGCAGTGCAAGTAGGGAACAACTTTTGAAACCTTGCAAATGTAAAGGTATGAAATTAAATTACCAAATTTAGCTTAGCACATAAAGTACTATTGTTGTTACAGATTTGTAAACAAGGAACAAACTTTAATGTGGCCCAAATTAGAGTTCGTGGTAAAAATTTACAATTGGGTACCTCTCATATTTTTTTAAAACGAAGATCAAAGACAAAAAACAATAGTGTTTTTTTAATTTTTTAAATTTTTTTTTAAAACAACTAGAACATATTAAAACATTTAATATTGATGCTAATTTATGAAACAAAATTGCAATTCAATAGTTTAAAATCGGATCGGGGTGCCTTTTATATGTGGTGATTTGAAGATAAGTTCTTTTAGCATCACATTATATAAATATTTAAATACATTGCACAGAAAGTTATAAAAACCCTCTTTCCAAGATCAATCGCCTCTTCTCCATCTATCCAATAGCATGTAATGTTCTCATTTTTGGGCCTCCGACCCTCACTTTAATAAAGTTCTATTATTTCTCTATGTTCTTGTGACGTTTTTAATAATCACCGGCCACACTACGAATTTACAATGTTAATGCCTTCAAAGCATAACTAATATAGTATATGAAAATAGAAACCAAGAATCAATCACATAACGGTAAACAAAAGTTGAGGTAACCTCGAGGTGACCTTTGAAAGCAAATACGACAAAAAATTTCAGGGTAACCAGAAACGGGGTTTTAACAAACCTGAACGAAGATTAGCTCCAAAACCAAAGGACCCCACCCTGATTCTACACCTTAATCGATTTCAATTTTGTTTTAGAATGTTTGTTTTCTTATAGAAACAACGCGGATTTCAGCAAAATTGGACGAGATTCATCGCCAACCCGAGTAGCACCCAATTATGTTCTAACCCAGTAAGATATAAGGACATTAGATGAAACTAACGTGATGAAAGTTTCTGTTTATGAAGCCAATGATAAAATACCAGTTCGTGGTTAAATTGTGGTACCTGAATGTGGTTAAATTTCAATGCGAATTTGCGAGTCTAGTCTGTGTAGTAGAGTATTTTAAGTTTTTGACTGCGCATTTAGTGGAATTTTCTTCAGAAAAACACACAGGACAACACTATCTCTCGGTCATAGTTTTTAGGCACAAATTTTTGCTCGAAAATAACTCCCAGATGCTTTGACTTAAGAAAGAAGACAATGAAAGTAAAACTTGTTTTGTCTACTTTGGAAAGCATTTCGATCGGTTTATTCCATATTTGTAGCTTCAGTCTGAATCGTACTAATTTGTTCAATCTAAAATAGGTGTTTCCAAACGTTGAAAACCTCCAAGACTTCCATTTCAAATCAATCTATCCATGCTTGTTTTTCTAATCTAAAAATCTGCCTTTTATTTAGCCAAATGACTTTTAGATGGTATTATCCAAAACTTATTTTTGACTTTCAAAATATACAGCACAGCAGAAGCCCGAAGAGTGTAACTACACCTGAAGAAAGTTTTGTCTCTTTTAATGTTAATTTTTCTTTATGCGCTTATTATGCTATAATTAAATCATAAGAAAATCTACAAAACTTAGCATTTATTTATTTATTAGTACACATACATGCAGGCCTGTGTGCCCAATTACATAATTATGGCTTGTAAGCTTTTGTCAAGTAGTAGGTTAGACAGTACAATTCAGAGAAGGACAGCACGGATAAGATGCAGCCAGGGTTATGGCAGGATTCGAGCTCGCTATCTCCACGTTACAAAGCATTTGTCAGGTGAAACCAGTCAGCCAGGGAGGTCTTGTAACTTTGAAACTGGAGTTTTATCTGAGAGTTCTTAAATAAGAAGAGTGATGACAACAGAGTGAAAAATTTCGGACAAAATATGGTTACTGCTGGACATTTTAGCTGCTTTTTTAGTATTTTATTCCATTTTTGTTCCAATTTCATTTTATGCACGTTTTTATTCACAGTAAATTTATTTCAAAACATAATCATAAATCGTCAGATATTATAAAAATCTGTATATATATATATATATATATATATATATATATATATATATATATATATATATATATATATATATATATATATATATATATATATATATATATATATATATATATATATATATATATATATATATATATATATATATATATATATATATATATATATATATATATATATATATATATATATATATATATATATATATATATATATATATATATATATATATATATATATATTTGGGTCCCACATATCACAGCTTGTTTAAATTTTTTTTTCTTTTGAAAGAGTATTATGCTATTGTGTTCATGTCAATCATGTGAAAAGTTATAATTTATTTTAAATATGAAATGAAATATTTATCATTAAACATTTTTATTAATTTGCTAGGAACGATAAAATATGTTCATCGAAATTGTTTGGAAGGATGGCTTGAAACAAAAAAGTGTGACACGTGTGAGCTTTGTCTGTATCGTTTTAACACTCAAAGAATACCGAAGGTAACTACAGCTATATCAATATACACGATTCGAAAAAAAAAGTGCTTTAGAGAATTAATAAATAAACTCTAAAAATATCCTTTTTTTTGTGTAAAAATGCACCTTATAAAAAGCTCATATTTTTACTCGAAGATATGAGCTCCAAACTTATTGAAAAGGCGAATAAGAAATTTTAATTCAACTTCATTTTAATCAGAAAAAACATGTGATTTACGATATGCTGTGTGAAGCGTGTAATCGTATCTATAATATAGAAAAGAAATACAGGGTAATTAAGAATGAAATTTGAGCCTGCCAAGCATTGAATTATGTGGGTAATGGCGATCGCAACACTCGAATACGCCATCTGGAGAGATACAGGTTTCATGCCCTTAGCCCTTCCCTCTCCTCCTCTTTTCATTTGTATAGGAATGTATTACGATATTCTGCCTTTTCTTAATATTTTTCCTTTTTATTTAATAAAAATATTTTTTAAAATTCCCGTGATACTTTTCTTTAGAACTATGTTTAATGTAGTTTTCAGTTCCATATAGTTTTCCAACTTAAAAGATTTTAATCTATACGAAAATCAAGAGAGAAACTAAAGTACTTCCTTCCTCTATGACATTCCACACGCTAATGGGGAAAGTATGTGAAGTGTTGCCATAGGTAGAGAGTTTTGCTCTACGCCACCTGCAGCCCATTTCGATCGCCAATATGAATGGTGTTTTCCAGACTAGGGAGTCCTGCAAGACCTTTACCGCCCGTATTTCCGGGTAACTATATCCGGTGTGTTTTGAGGCCATTCAATTCAGTTGTGCACTGCGCCACCTGAAGCCCATTTCGATCGCCAATAATGAAAGCTCAAGTTCTGTGCTTCTAAAAATGCAATTAATTTATTGAATATTTTTCAAAAGTTTCACAACTTTTGAATAATGTATCCACTTATTCACTATTATTTTTCTAAAATAAAGTAGCGTAGTAATTTAGCAAAAAAAATAATTGAAAAGTTTATTGGTTTAAGGTTCCAAGAGATATTTTAATGATTTCGAATGGATTAGCTTGAAAGTAATTTAAATACCTAACGTAAATAAGTATCTAAAGTAAATAAATACCTAACATTCGTTCAAGTTGTAAGCTTCAGGTCTTTCGCCTTCTCATTTTTTTAAAACGATTCCAAAAACAGGTTTTTTTTAAGACTTTATATTTCTATATGCTCTTGAAACATTCGTCCACTCTGAAAACACTTTAAAACTGCTACACATCTCCTGATATTTTTGAACTTTAAGGTCGTGGCAAAATAAATTTCTCTATAATTAAAAAAAGCAAGAATAGGAAAGTTTCTCGAGAAATTCAATATTTTAAAAGAAGTGTTACTTAGGACTAAAGCGTTCTACTATTATGGAGGGCAGCACACTGAGGAAGCGGGAGAGGGGAGAGGCATATGAGAGGCGTATACACAACGCGATTGGGGCGGAGCCCCTTAACTGTTTTGTTCAGAATATTTGTTTGTCTCATTATTGTTGTTGTTGTTGTTAATTTACGAGACTCTATAGGGCTGCACAATGGGCTATTGGCGACGGTCTTGGAAACATCCCGGAGGATGATCCGAAGACATGCCATCACAATTTTGATCCTCTGCAGAGGGGGTGGCGCCTCCGCTTCGGTAGCCCGACAACCTGCACGCGAAGTCGAGCACTTTACGGTAGCACAGTTTATTGAGGACCAATGCCGCACACCCTCGGTTCCTACGCAGACTGATCCAAGTGGTCACCAACCCGCACACTGACCGTAGCCAGTGATGTTTGACTTCTGTGATCTGCTGGGAACCGAGTCTTAACGATCAGTCCACTGCGGGACGTCTCATTATTGACCTCATAAGTAAGGTGATCTACGTAGCAAGGAAAAAGGTTTAACTGGTTCTTTTACATAACAAGTTATGCTTTATGCATTTATGAGATGGGAAAACCTCTTTGAATGCTTCAAAACTGGTTTTTGTTTATGTTCAGAACAAAAAAGAAGGCTATTATGCAGAAAATATTTATGTTTTTGCTTTAAGCTCGGTTAACAGTTAAATTAGCGACATCACAAAACCAACATTTGACTAGTTCATTCCTATGGATGGTGTTTTCTACCCTAGGGTGCGCTGCAAGCTCTTTACTGCCTATACTTCCAGTGTATTTTGGAAATGTATTTGAACGTGTATTTTGAAGCCATTTGACTCATAACGTGATCATTTAATTTTGAGACACTCTTGAGTAGAATTTCTTGTATACGTGTATTTGTTACTGATTTATTATTTGTGTTCAAAAAAAGAATCATCATTTGAAGATCTGTCATTTCAAGACGTTAGAATCATCATTTGAAAAAAAAAAAATCCCAGCAAAACACTTTTTACCTTGTCAACAATATACCAACTTCGAAATTTAAACCTAAAATGAAATCAATCTCGCTGCTCGAAGAATATGCTAACACTAACGAAGTGTGATGTACAGCTCGCAACAAGAACAAACAGCAATAAATAAGTAAAAAGAGGCCAAATCAGGATTGCCAAAAAGCGAGTTCTTTCTAAATCTAGCAACCATGTCACCTTTTTTAGCAAGACATCTATAAATAAATAAACGAATTTTCACTTCAAATTCACCAGAATTACTCAATTTTATTTATATTTTATGAAATTCAGCAGATTTGAGCTCAAAAATTACATAGCTTATTTCTTTTACTGAAAAACAAATTATCTGTTTGAAAATTTTGCTTCGCAGAATAAGCTGTATACTTCCTAACCTGAAGTAGAGCAGGTCAAGAGCTCGAGATTGATGTTGTTTATATATTGAAAACACCATCCATATGTTTTCATTAGCATGCGTATAGTTTGTCTAAAGTAAGAACTCCCCAAGCCATTCGTCTGGACCCGTGGCGGGAACTATGGTAACGAGGTATAGTTAATTCAAGTAGGGGTGTGTGGCCATTGTTTAGGGCAGATGTTTGCTCGGATCGGTTAGAGAAAGGGAATTTTTTCTTCTGTCTACTGTGTTAGCCCTAGACTGAAGAGAAGCTACCCTCCCTGAAATGCGCTATTCTTGTTTCCATATCAGTAGGCGGGTCTCAGACTTCGTGATGGGGGAGTTCTTACCGTAGATAAACTATACACCACCTTTGGATTAATAGATAATTCACACTGCACGCAATGTACATACCTCCAACCATTCTCGAGTCAATGGCCCTTAATGCGAACGTATGGGAATTTACCTACCGTGTGCCTTTTGCTTCCCATTCGTTTTCTAGGTGTGTGGCTCACCTAAGGTTTTTGATGTTGATGACATGATATTGAATTTGGAAGTTATTAATGGTTGTGCACTTTTCCTTTCCTAATAGAGTTTCTGGGAATTTTGCAGAGAAAAGAGTGACGACTGTATTAGCGTCCTTATGATTGGAATATTTCTTATGATCTTTATTTCCATCACACTATGGGCGTGTTACATATCTGTTTATAGAGTTCTCATATCTGAAACATCAAAATCTGCTGCTGGAAAGAAAAAATCTTCGATTGTTTGTTCTCTAATTGACTCGGTCTTCAGTCTCCTCTTCCTCTTAATACTGACAATGTGGTTCTTTTGGATGATTGGGTAAGAGTTTTTTTTCATATCAAATAATCAGTGCAATATGGATAGAGTTTTCGTCACTTGAGAGAGCAGCAGGCTCTTTACCACTAATATTTCCGAGTTACTGAATCCGTTGTATTTAGAGGATATTTGGCTCAACGTGTTCACTGTGTTTATTGTGAGCGCAGTAAATAATGACAAGAGTGGTACTGCCGTGCTATTGGAAAAACAATGTAAGTGCTTCACGATTGATTCCGAGAAAAGTGGCTTGGCAACTATTTTCCTTCTTTTGCTAATGCATTAGCAAAACTGATTTATTTTTGAAAAATTAGTATTAATTTATTTTTGAAAAAAAAATGCCGACCAGGTGGACGAGTGGTTAGCGTACTTGGCTGCGGAGCTGATGGTTGCGGGTTCGAATCCCAATTAGGGCAAAGATGTTTCTTTTTCTCTTTCTAAGTTCCATGTCCTTTCTTCTGTGTGATTGTGTGAATGTGACCCGCCCTATAAACGGGTTTGTGGTTGTGTGACGTGGGCGACGCTGCTCCACCACCGTGGCTTGGCCATAGGTGCTCACTGGGTAACGAGAAGAGAGTAGCAGTTCTGGCATTTCTGAGGCCAATGGGAAATAGACCCAAGTGCCCGCCATTAAACAAAAAATATTTAAAAGAATTTTTTTTTTTTTTGCAATATGTAGCTTACCATATGAAGATTCCAAATATATAAAAATCTCAATTTTGAATTTTTTGTCGCTTACGTTGATTTTTCAATTCACCGGTAGTGTAGTACATGTACTTATAATAATCATAAATGTTGTATGAAATAGTAAATAAGTAATTTGAGAGGAAATGAAAACTTAAAATTAATATTAGAGTGAAAATCGTTATAAAACATTTATTACCTTATTAGTAATATACTAACTTCGAAATTTACGTCTAAATGATAATTTGCTACATAAGCTTTGTCTTGCTACTCTATCTAAATACTATCACTGAAGTATATACGGTGTAAAACAAGAACAAATAGTAATAAACAAGTCAAAAGAAGCCAAATCAGGACAGCTAAAAAAGCGAGTTCATTTTAAATATAGCAACGTTATCGCCTTTTTAACCAATATAAATAACTAAAACAAATTTTCCTTTCAAACACACCAAAATTAATTAATATCATAAGACATGTAGCAGATTTAAGTTCGGAAATTGTATCATTTATTTCTTTTATTGAAAATAAAATTATCTGTATGAAAATATTGCTCGGCACAATAAGCTGTACTAAGCAGATGTAAACTGCATAACCGAAAATCTTGAAGGTAAAGAGATCGAGATTTTTTTTTTTTTTTTTTTTTTTTTTTTTTTTTTTTTTTTTACCTTTGTGTTGAAAACACCATCCATAATGATAAGCCGTATTTTTAAATTGTTCTAAAAAAAGTTTTTCTGCGAAAAAACATGATTTTCAATGTAATATGATGCTTTTGTACAATATTGGGAATATTAATAAGGGATAGTCAGATGCAATATTGTCACTTTTGGAAAAAACGTGAGGTTTCAATATATTGCCTCAAGCCCAGAGATGCTTATTTTGTTATATTGTTATTAACGATATATCGAGTTCGAAAAATCATTTATGTATTATGTTAATTAGGTCATTCCTACTTCTTTGCAGAGAGGTAATGTGTCCAAAGTTTCGAAACTCAATTTTATTCAGAAATATTATTTTGACATGACAGAAAAAAAAATTCCGTTTACTATTTCGTAAACGCTAGTCAAAAGAATCAGACGCTGGTTGTCAGTCATGTAAAACTTGCACTTAAATACGTGTTTCATGTTGCTATTGTTTTCACAGAAAATGATTTGTTTATTCTCAATAAATAGATAAGATTGGACAAAGTTGGGTGAAACAAAAGAGTAAATAGCACAAATGAAAATAGCTATAGTGATATAGTTGTTTGATGTTTCGGCAAACAAACTTAACCTGTTAAATCATTACTAACATAGCATGGAGAACTTAAAAACGTTTATATTTGGCACAGTATAGTCTCCCCTGACTTTCATGAATCTGGATCATTATTAACACTCAATATAACAATGAAACAGGCATAATTCCTAGTTTCGACGTGAAACAACCTGACACATAACACAAAAGAAAAAAAATATACAACAGGGCTAATGTCAATAATAATACATAACAAGAGTAGGGCAAGCTTCTTAACTGTTTTGTTTTTAATGTAAATATTTGCCTCATAGTGGCCTCATATTGAGGTGACCTTCGAAGCCAGGAAAGAGTTTCAACGAGAATATGTAACAGGAGTTACTAGCTTTGCATTGTGATGTTTCAGGAAAGAAGAAACCTCCTCGCACGTTTCAGAATCGGTTTTTGTGTATAATCTGAACAAAGATGAGGTAAAATATTTACGTTTTGGCTTTCAGATTGGTTAACTTTTAACTTAGCTACATCAAAAAAGAAAAATGGACTAGTTATCTATTAATGTAAAGTTTTTAAAAGCAGTGCTCATAACGCACTTACGGGTGACTATTTAGCGGAAAAGGGGAAAAAATGACCTCTAGACCAAAGTTAAATTAATTGAAGGTGTAACATGTGACTGAGGGCAATTTATTTTTGCTGAAATTGACCTAAAAACACAATCTACTACTTGAATCAGACCTAGGGAATCATTCACACTGCTTGAGAGGAAAGCAGATCATGATTGGAGAATTTTTTGCCTAGGGACATAGTTCGTCAATCCTTCTCATCCTCCTTCAATGGCGATTAGAGGTGCTTACAGCAAGAATAGCTCCTTAATATGACTACCGACTACGAAGATTGGTCTTTAAAATGTTTATTTAATATGTTAGAGAAGATATTAGAAATTGTTTTGATAAATCTATTTCTTCTTCTTCTCAGTTTGTTTATCACGGAGTGGACGAAGTGGAGAAAACATAATTGGTATCTGAAAGTGGTTGACAGAGAAACTATGGCAAAAGCTTCGCTGTCAGAAGATTCTCCAGAAGATTCCAGAAGGTCTCCAGAAGATTTCTTGACTCCTGTTTCACCAACGGAAAAAGATATTACCGCGAATCCTCATTGTATAAACATTGAACAATCTCCAACAGTTTGATTATCTTATTCATGTAAACTGTCTTAAATTTTTTTTCTTAAAAAAAAAAAAAAAAAAATGAAATTTTGGATATTTTAGGGATTTTAGCATCCCCGTGTTTTCTGTAGTCTATAAAGGTAATTTGGGAAAAAAAATTCTTTTACAAGTTTTATTCAACTCTCTTATATAAGTTTAAATAAGCTCTTTTGCAAGTTTCCTTCAACATGAGACAATATCATTTTACTTAGAAACAGCAGGGACATGTTATTGAAAAGCAGGTGCTACAAACCAGCTCTACTACTGTTTGAAAATACTGATGCAAATATTTTTTCCCGTCATTTGAACAGCAAAGAATTGCCAATGAAACGAATAAGAAAACAGGACAGCTGACTGTTCTGGGGTATTAATTATTGAGTGTAAACAGAAGAACCATCCATTTTCATTGTTGAGAAATGTTGAGTAGATCCTGGTATTATAATTTTCCTTTTTAGTGATTAGAATTGTCAAGCCAGATTTAATTCCATAGGACTTTCGTCTTCAGTTTTATGCTAACTAACAAAAAGCCACCCACAACTTGAAGGAAGAAACTTTACGCTGCGTCAACGTAATTCAGCTATGTTTATGCAAAATGGTCACGGAAAATAGAACAAAACTGAGTTTATGCGCCAGCAAAATCAAGGAGGGTATTTAAGCGAAATGCTATTCTATACCTAAACCTATGTAGAAGAAAAGATCCTACTATGCAATAGTTTCCCAATATGTGATGCCCTTATAATAGCCGAAGGAAATAGTGATTGAACAAAAAACAATCTAAAACACATATGAAGGTTGTGATAAATACTTGAAATAGATTCCTTAGTTAAAATAACGCATTTTTAAATGAACTTAAGTGTCTGAAAGTAAAAACTTTTAGTAATTCGAATGAGGAAAATCAGTATTATGTCAAATAAAAACTTTGCGTGATTGCTTCGTCTTTTGCCAACAGAAATCTTTTAAAAACCTTTAGAATAACTTTTCCCCAACACGATAAAGCAATCAAATTTCTAAAGCTAAGCTTCATCTAAAATTGCTGAGGTCGGGCATCACTAATTTACTAAGACGGTCTCAGGTTACCTTTTCAACTGGAATAGCTGATATATTTCATTAATGGAAGTTTTACAGAAATTTAAAATTCAGGTTAATGTTTGACACTTGAAAGGATAGCATTTAAATAGGATATAAGAATGCAGGTATTATTTGTAAGCTAATCATCGTTATATATAATAAAAATAAAGTTGTCTCAAATTGTAGTCATGCATTTTTACAGACGTTTTTATTTGAATAGGTATCTAAACTTATTCATCATTTTGCAATTTGTATAATTTTTTTAATGTAAATTTCATTAATATGTTATCATAAATTACCATTAAATGTTTGAGAACTTAATGATACACTGTGAAGATGCTTGCAAAATTGTATTTAATTAATCGAATATATAATATGACGGTTGTAAACTCTCAAAATTTCTTATGACACTAAACTTTTCATTTTAAATGCTATTTTAAAAATCGATTACAATGCGAAATTATTTATGTTCAATAGTAGATCTTGATAAAATTCTAAGAGATATGTTTGGATGGGGAAAGCGTAAGTAAACGTAATTCATTTTAGTTTATATATAAGTGAATAGTTAGAACTTTTATCGATGAAACTGCTTTATGTCAATTTGCAAAAAAATAATTAATTATTAATTTAATTAATTAAAATAATTCAGTGCAAAGCCAAAAAAAATATGATTATGTAGAAGCGTAGCAATTATTAGGAGTTGGGGAGTGATAACGAGCAAGGGACGGAGCCCTCTAGTATTTAAAATTTCTACAACCATTTTAGAAAGAAACAAAAATAAGTCTGACTAAGTAAAACTAAGTTTTTATTTATAATATTCACCTTATTCTCGTCAGTGTTTCATGTTTTCCACAGTAAGGGGCAGTATTTATAGTATTTGCTATATATATATATATATATATATATATATATATATATATATATATATATATATATATATATATATATATATATATATAACATCCCCCGAAGTTATATATATTGTGAAGTTATATATATTCGGTGTGATGTTATATATATATATATATAACATCACACCGAAGAGCCATTACATTATGACCACCCTCCATCTATAACAATGGGTTCACCCAGGTTTTCATGATTTCTTGCCCAGGAACAATGTTTTCATGGGGCACATTAGGACCCATAATCCTCATAGAACAATCCCTGACGTCTGTAAGTTACTTGAACTTAGTTGCAGACCAGGTTCACCCATTCATGGCAACAGTTTTTCCTTCGGGGGATGGTGTTTACCAACAGGATAATGCATCATGTCATAAGGGTCGAATCGTCATGGATTGGTTCGAGGAACATTCCGGTGACTTTCAAGTCATGTCTTGGCCCCCAAATTCACCTGACCTTAATCCAATAGAGCATTTGTGGTCCTACTTGGAAAACCAAATTCGTGCTGATACACTACTACCTCGCAATCAGCACCTTGTGGAATCATTGCCACGGCGGGTGCTGGCAGTTGTGAGGGCTAAAGGTGGTCCTGCACGTTATTAGCAAGGTGGTCATAATGTAATGGCTCTTCGGAAGAATTAAAATATTTAAATACAGTTGTGATGTGCATTTGGCTTGATCACTATTAAAGTTTTTATGTTGTACAAGATAATTTTGAAACAAGACCATGCTGGTTGACAAAGGCAGCTAGTACATATTAAAATATTCAATACTAGGTTTCATTATTAGAATTAACGTGAGTCATACTTAAAAATAATTTGAAAATGTAAAGGATCGGACAAAAAAAGATAAATGAGAATTCATCGTTTTTTTGCCTATTTTTGAGGTATAAATACTCTTAAAATTATTTACACATCTCAAATAAGAAAGGGTAACTGATGAGTCTGAATCGGATTCATCAGTTTTTCAAGAGGACTTTTAGCACGAATAATCAAAATTAATTAATTTCAGATTTATTTTTTAGCCTCAAATATCTAGAGCGAAAATACAAATACATGATATACTTTAAAATGGTCTGTAATTTTTTTATTATTTAAATTAATGAATATTAATATTCCAAAATTAATTTTAAAGGTAAAAAGATCGGAACAAAAATTTAAAAATCCGAATTGGATTCATCCGTTTCTATGCTGAGTTTTAAATCGTGTAATCCAAAATACTTACTCCTAAAATTATTTATAAACCTCAAATAATAAGGGGAAACTGATGAATCCTAATCTGGTTCATTAGTGATTAGGACTACCTTTAGCATGAATAATCGGAAGTAATTAGTTTTGCAATTTATTTTAGCCTCAAATAATAAAGGGTAAAAATAGTAATTTATGATAAGCATCAAAATGATCAATGATTTGTTTCATTATTTAAATTAATGAAGATTAATATTTTAAAACTTATTAAAAAAAGATCGGTACAAAAATTAATGAATCTGAATTGGTTAAATTTTTCTTTGCTGAATTTTAACTTGTATAATCAGAAGTAATTTATAAATATCAAATAATAACAAAGAGTAAAAATATAAGTACGTAATATACATTAAAATAATGCACTGGTTTGTTTTATTGATTGGATTAATAAAGATTGATATTTTGAAACTAATTTGAAAAAGTAAGAAATCTGACTAAAATATGATTTATACAAATCAGATTCATCTGCTTTTGTGCCAAATTTTGACACTACAAATAGAAGTAATTTCTTTTACAGAAGTAATTTATAAATCTTAAATTATGAAGTATAAAAATACATGATGATAGGTTTTGTCCACTGCTTGTTGTTCAACGTCTCTAATTATTTTCGAATGAAATTTTGTTTTTTAAACGATAAATATTATGAATGAAAAATAAAAATATTCAATTAAAGCATCCATAAATGTTTCATTTAATTAACATATATTTGGTTCTCAATTTCATTGGGATAGAATAAATAATTTTGTTCGATTATCATTCATGTTTCATATAAAATGTTAAAGAGCCCTTTATGGCTAAAATGTTAAGGAACCCTTCACATGATTCTTCCAGTATCATTATCTTTTTATGTTACATAGAGATTTATAAAATGTTTAGTGATTGGTTTTATAATCAATAACAATTATTTTAAAATTAATATGAAAATGTAAAGTATCGGAACAAAATCTGATTCGCCTTTTTAAATGAACTTAAATAAATGTCTGAAACTAAAAACTTTTAATTCATTGAAAGAGAAAAGTAGGAAGTTTTATGTCAAATCAAAACTTTGCGTGATTGCTTCGTCTCCTGCCGACTGAAATCTTCCACCATAAGTTAGAAACCTTTAGAATAACTTTCCCCCCAAACATGATAAAGCAATCAGATTTCTAAAGCTAAGCTGCATCTAAAATTGCTGAGGTCGGGCTTCACTAAATTATTAAGACTCTCTCAAGTCACTCTTTCAGATGGAATAGCAAAGATATTTCATTAAAGGAAGTTATACAGAGATTTAAAACTCAGGTGAATGTTTGACACTTGAAAGGATAGCATTTAAATAGGATATAAGAATGTAGGTATTTATTTGTAAACTAACTTATATACACTTATACACTGTCAGAAACTTCTGGAAAAAAGGTTAAATAACAGTTTGTTTAATTGTTATTTTACCATATTCAAACAAAACAGTCAGATAACAATAAGTAAGATGGTATTCAAACTGTTAACTGTGAGAAAAACCGTAGTTTGACGATTTTTTAATTTCTCTTAAGAAATTAATAACATTTCTTCATTAATTTTGCTTTAAAATACATAGCTTACTAATCTACTTCAATTAGTAACTATTACAAAAATTAATTATCATTGGCGTCCAAAAATAATATTGGTGTTTATATTTATTCTCAATGAATTATTTCCATTCTTCCATTAATTTTGCTTTTCATTGCAAAGTATTTTTTTTATTTCAGTTACTGTTGATTTTAAATTATTTAGTTTTATATCAACATGTTTTAAAATCATAATTGGGCAATTGCACTTCAAGATGAAGAAGATCACAGATACCCACCCATGAGATCTATGACGTCAGCACCAGCTGATCGTTTATAAGCAAAATAGTGTGTATGAGCAAAGTTTTTCCACACATATTAGAATGTTAATTAATGTAAAGTTAATTAAATACAGTGCCATATCGAATATCGAATTTGTTGAAATATAATTTTTTTAATGGTCTACGTCTTTTACTTATCTTAGATTTATTTTTTGTTTATGTTTTTTATTGTAATCGTGATATATTTTTGTTTTGTGTACCTGGCAACTTCGATGCATATTTAGTTTGTTTATGTTCTGCATGGCTTCGTGCCTGTCTTTGTGTTAAGTAAGAAATATATTGTGAAAGAATTGAAATCTTTCTGAAGGAATCTTTGTGAAAGATTATAGAATGTGCTATTTAAGAGAATTGATAATTGACGGGCTTGGCTTACTGGAAATATAATGGAAAGAGCAGTTGTTAAGGTAAACAAATGCCATGTTTCAACAACAAATGAGGATCGATATACCCACACTATGTCCTCGCCAGCTGTTTGTTTTTAAGCAAAATGGTGTGTTAAAGTTGAGCTAAGTTTCTGCACAAATGTTAGAATGTTAATTAACGTAAAGTTAATTAAATACAGTGCCACATCGAACATCGAATTTGTTAAAACATACAATTTTTTCTTGTCTACGTCTTTTACTTAGCGAATAAAAACGCATAACGAATAAAAAATAACTACGTTTTACAGAACGCGAAGTAAAAAACTTTTTTATTAGGGCTATAAAGCTAGCAAACATCTCTTTAAAATAATTGATATAACTGAATCGCCTATAGTTTATTTTAAAACAATGGCTTCTGCCAAGGCTATGAGAAAATTCTATTTCTCTAATCTAAATTAAAAATATAATTAAAAAAAATCAAAAATCAGTCTTTGTAGTTTGTTTACAATTGTACTCATATAACTTCATGTCGAATGTCGTATTTTTAGAGCTTATGGTATATCAGCAATCCGGTATACAGACACAAAAATTCTTTATTTTGTTATACGTATAGATTTCTCTTTAAGCTTCAGCTATAAATTGTAAACATATAAACACATGATTTACGTTTGTATTATTTGAATTAATAAATATAAATATTCTGAAATTTATTCGAAAAAAAAGATCGGAACAAAAATGTATCAATACTAATTGGTTTAATCTGTTTTTATGCCGAGTTTTAAATCGTGCAATCCGAAGTAGTTACGTCTACTCTTAAGTAACTCTTAAAATTATTTATAAATCTCAAATGATAAAGGGCAACTGATGAATCCATTCTAATTCATGGTGTTGTCACTTAATTAATTTCCCGTTATTGTTAGTCAAAAACTTCTGGATCGTCTTTGTCAATGTTAAGGAAACCATCACATGATACTTCTGTGATGTATCATTTTCTTTTAATGTTATCTAGAGATTTAAAAAAGTTAAAAGATTGGTTTTATTGTTTAAATTAATAACAATTATCCCGAGTACAGAATGGTGACTGGTGCATGCTAAATCTGTTGGGTTTTCAAAGTCCTCCAAGTTCCTATAATGAATCAGTAACTCTGGGGGCACTGGATCAGAGATTGATTGTGCTCTGGTTCAGGTCAAAATTACGATCTGCGGATGGATGGTTTGTGAATGTATCCTTCCTGTAAAACGGGCAGTGATGTATGTGTGTGGCAGCAATCAAATTCTTGGTCATAGATGCAACCACTGGAAAACAAGAAGAAGCGCAGCTCTTGCCTTAAAATAGCCTTGTCAGTATTGACAAGTGGCATAAGACAACAACAATAATATTTATTTTAAAATTAGTATGAGACTGTAAAGTATAGGAACAAAATATGGCAAGTAGGAATAAGTATTCCCCCCCCCTGCTTTAAACAAGTACTGTCAGAAGGGGTTTGTTTCATGATACCCTTCAATCCACCTACAGATCATGTCATTGAATCCACTTCGCCGACACAATCACTTCACTGATAGCTCACATAATTCATACCACGATACCACGCCAACGGCTCATTTCGCCAAAATGAACTGTTGGTGAAGTGATCGTGTTTGCGAAGCGAGCTGTTGACAAAATGATTTGTCGGCGATTCAAGAAGGTTCCACGCCGACGGTTCATTTCGCCAAAATGAACTGTTGGTGAAGTGATCGTGTGTGTGAAGCGAGCTGTTGACAAAATGATATGTCGGCGATATAAGAAGGATAAGTAGTTTCCCCCCTGCTTTAAACAATTACTGTCAGAAGGGATTTGATTCATAATACCCTTCAATCCACCTACAGATCATATCATTGAATCCACTTCGCCGACTCAATCACTTCACTGATAGCTCACATAACTCATACCACGATTTCACGCCAACGGCTCATTTCGTCAAAATGAACTGTTGGGGAAGTGATCGTGTCTGCGAAGTGAGCTCTTGACAAAATGATATGTCGGCGATTTAAGAAGTCAGTGAAGTGATATTTGTGATATGATTACACAACACAAGTTATCAAACTCAGCCAAACAAACTGGTTTTGACATTTTTCATTTCACATTTTTCTCTGCTAATTTAAAAAATTTCGATACCGTTTTTGTTTTTCCTTTACATAAATATTATTTCGTGACCTGTAACGCGTATATTTTAATTTATTTTGACCAAAATTTAAAAATTATAATGGAGTAGTTATGGAGGTAATTACGGAGGATTACGGAGGTAATGGAATAATTATGGAGGCTATACGGTAATTGTGGAGATTCCTGTACAACTCGACATGTTATTTGGCAAGAATATTTTGTTGAAACATTTATAATTCTTCTTTTTAATGGTTACAGGTTTGGCAATGAAATGATTCAGTACTGAAAATTTAAAAGATGGTTGGTTTAATATTGTCTGTTTTATGCCTTTGCTCGAATATTATAATAAATAATAATTTATCTTTACAAAAAGAATTTAGTAAAATTTTTGCAGTTCAAAATTGAATAAACTTTTTACCTACTTTGAAATATAGCAAAAATGTTTTCATACGCAATTTTCTAAAGTAAAATAATATTCGAAATCTAAAGAAAAAATAAGGAATTTGATAATGAATCGTTATTTTAGCTTATCGTTACCATTTGTTAGTTCATTGTATACATTGGTTGCTTATCTTACTTGCAGGATAACTTAAATTTAAAATGATACTCGTTCTTCTTATTTTGTTAGTTCAGTTTGTATTATTTAAAAATTATATGTAAAAAAAAAAAGCGTATATTTTGAATAAATTTTGATAAAAATACAAATATCAATTTCATTTTTTATAGTTCAAAAAACATAAAATTTATTTTTAATCAAATTTATTGAATAAGAAAATAATACGAAAAAATGGACTCCAACTAATTTACTTTTAAAACTTTTTGCCAAAATAAATCTGTTATTGCTTAATACAGATTAATCTCTAGATTAAAAGCAAATATTTTGAGACAAGGAACGATATATCATTTTTTTGAGTTATTCAGCACTTTAACTGAATAAAATAAAAAATGTGTTGATCATAATGTAATTTACTGTAGCTTAAAATTAATTAGTTTTTCGAAAAGCAAATTAATATAAGCAATCGAGATTGTTTTGAATGCTGAAAATGAAGTGAAAAAGACTGTGATAAATCATATTCACTACAGAAATATTTCCTGTAAGAGTGTAATCATAAAATCATTTAAAAGAAATAGGGAGTTGTTAATATATTTAAATTTTAAGTTTTAGGTAGCAATAATAACTGCATTTCTATTTAATCTAAGTTTTTTTTAATAAAACGTTTTTAAATTAATTGATTAAGAATAATTTTTTTTATGTTTCGTTTCACGATAGGTAATATAAGTATGTTCTTGTAAAAAAAAATAGACATTAAAAAATAAGTAGTTTAAAAATTCGAAAGCTTGCGGATTAAAATCATCAACAAAGCCAAAATTTCGGAGAAATGCTTTTTAAAAATTAGTTCACCCAATACAGAGTAAAGTGATTTCTTTTATAAAAAAACTCTATCATTATGGAAGACGCATCAAAAATTTTGAAAACTTGCGTATTAAAATCGTCAACAACACCGGAATTCAGGTGAAATTTTTTTCAAAGATTCGTGTTAGCAATACAGAGTAAGGTAACTTTTGATGAAAAAAGCAATAATTAAGGCAAGTGTATAAAATTTTTTGAAAACTTGCGCGTCGAAATCATTAACAAGACCAAAATTTAGATGAATTTTCTTTTTTTAAATTTTTTTCTTAAACCTTATTGCAGTCAATTCAGAGAAAAGTGACTTTTTATGAAAAAAAAGAAGCAACTATCAAGGCAAACATAAAAAATTCTGTGAACTTAAATATTGAAATAATCAGCAAGACCAAAATTTAAATGATTTTGGTTTAAGATTAGTGCAGTCAATATAGAGTAAAGTGTTTTTTCATGAAAAAAAAACAAACAATCATTAAGGTAAACCTATCAGAATTTTTGAAAAGACTTCAATCTGGATGCATAAAAACCACAGAAGGATTAAACTATATGTCAGATTTTTTGAGTTCATATATTCAAACGTAGTTTGAGAGTTATAACATACCGTCAGCTGTCTGTAATTGGCTGAGCTAAGATCCATAATTTAATGGAAAGAAAACAAACAAAAAAGAAAACAAACAGGGGTTAACATGGCGTGCGTTAACAAGATATCTTTATCAGGCGTAATCTTAAAATTATAGATATAAAATCATTCTTTTTGCTTTTTGAAGTAATATTAAGTATTCAAAGCATCGATTGTGTGCAAAATTTTTGAAATGACAACATAGTTTGGTGAAATAATTATCAATGAAAAATTGTTTACTGTTTATAAGCTACTTATCATGTTTCAGATAAAGGGAATTTTTGTAAAAAAAATTGATTTTCCAACAGATTTAAAACTTTTTGTTACGTTTATTACATAAGATTCATTAATTGGAATTTTAATATTATAAGTTTTCTGAGTTTTCAGAGTAAATTGAAATTAGTCTATAAATTTATTAGTGTTAAATGACGACATATTTTGTTGAAATAATTAGCCCGGAAAAACTGTTTATTGCTTATACTTATCATGTTTCAGACAAAGAGAATTTTCTCAAAAAAGATTTAAAACTAAACTTTTTATTACATTTATTACAAAATATTTATTAATTGGAATTTTAATGTTACAAAAATTGATTGTTAGGTATGTTTTCAAAGTAAATTGAAATTATTTAATTAATTTATTGGTGTTAAATGACAACATATTTTGGTGAAATAACTTGCCCTGAAAAACTGTTTACTGTTTATAAGCTACTCATGTTTCAGATAAAGGGAAATTTTGTAAAAAATTTTTAATTTTAATGTTATAAGTTCGGTGTGTCTTCAAAGCACATTGAAATTAATTCGAAAAACAAATATAATTTTTCCCCGCTAGCTTTGTATTTTTTACAGTTTTTGGATGGATAGCAGAGGGTTACACATTGACCTTGCATCCATGGTGCACCCCTAATTCAGGAGAACGTTTCAAATTTATGTATAAATTTTAACTGTAATAAATAATCAAATTTCTCAAGGAAACTGTAGTTCCTTTAAAGTTTAGTAGCTTTTTCGGGAAATAAAGATTCTTTTATATTTCGTGTAAAATATAAAGTTTGTGGCTATTCTTAGAATGTCATTCATAACTGCGGAACTGCGAAAAAATCTGACAAAATGCAGTATTTCTTGGCAGTTTCCGATTTATTATTGGCAGATCAGCTTAAAATTTTTTTTTAAAAAAAGAGAAAAAATAGAAGTCTGTGTTCTTTTAAAGGATTCCATTGTTCATCAGTCGCACTTTATAAGGAAATATCAAAACAGTGTATATGCTGCATTATTAAGTATTTATTTTTCCTGTCTGCTTTCACTTTACAATGGGAAATATATTACAATGTGCTACAAAAGTTTAAGTACAGACAAAAATTTTCTATAAATTCTAATATAATGAATATTCTATTCAAAACTTTTGCTTTAGGCGTAATAAATTGATAGAAAAATATGTTAGAAAACGAGGACAATATCTATGAATTAAAGCAGAAAGAAATATTTTTCACATTTTTGGCAAATTTATCTGACACAGAAGTTTAGGCACAAAAAGACTAGTTATTCTGAAAAAATAAATTAGAAAGTATTTCACAAACTGATTGATTATCCTTTTTTAAGCAACTACACACAGACAGTGTTACAATGAAAAGACTATCGTTTTGCAAGTTTTCTAGATCAATATTCACCGATACTATTGTAATGGTTTCATTCGGTTTCAGTATTGATGTGTATTGCTTTCCGTTTTTACGGCTAATGTGTAATACGGTACCTCAGAACTTTTCTCTGGTTCTAGATCAGGACTGAGGGTTAGCTTAAAGTTGCTATTTCTTAAATATTACTCTAAGCTATACTTTACAGGCGTTGATTCATGTGTAATGGCATTGCTTTTTTAAAGCTCACAGCTTCCCACCAAATATAACTCTGAAAAGCAATATATGGCATGTTTTGGTAGCCAACTACATTCTGACAACTTCTCAAAAATGTTAAACAAGTTTGACAATCGAATTAAAAAAAACCCAACCCCAAACCTTAAGCGAAGCCCCTTTATGTTGTCTGCTAAATATTCGTCGCTTTGGATCTTATTTAATAATAACTATTGCAGTAACGAAAAACTAAATTAACCTTTTTTTCCTTGTCAATCTCTATAACTACAAGGTATAGCAAATATCAATGATGTTATCTTTAAAATATTGGAAAAATGGAATCTTCTTTAATTTAAAACAATGACTGACGTTTAACCTGTCAGAAAATTCCATTTCGTTCTTCACTCATCCCGCTCGAGCGGTTCCTCATAGAATGTTCTAAGTTCGACAGTGATCTTCTACGTGTGCTTTTGAGCTATCATTATGCCCAAATTTTATTGCTCTCGGATGGTTTATTAGTCCATAAATGATCCATTGAAAAAATTTATATATATATATATATATATATAATAAATAAATAAATACAAGAAAACACGAAGAAAGTTAAGAATTATCTACTAAAATTTTTTTTCTTTGTTAATTTTTCCATGTGCAAATCCATTTCGGGTAAATCCATGTTAAAATTATCTATTCGCGATCGCAACGAACTATAGGGGGGCGTTGTTGTATGAGACTAATACCTGCGATTTCTATATGAACAGTCATTCAGTTACTCTAGAGACGTCGTTAATGTAGCACGTAGCATTGCAACGTTCCTTCTTTATTGTGGCTAATTAAATTTAAAAAAGAAAAATGCCTGATATTCTTTCTTATGCAAACGAAAGCAAAATTGTATCTCTTTTTATTAGAGAAGGAGTATCCAAAACACATCGGAAAAATATTTGTACATTAACAGAAAAAAATATGTATATTCTTATAAGAGTTAAAACCTAATGCCCGAGAAATAGTTTTACTAAATTTAATGATATAACATGAAAGGCCCATTTAAACTTTACATTCTATAGTTTTAAGAATCATATTACTTCAAAAATTAAAATGAACAAAAAGAATACATAAGCCTCATAATTTTAAGAAATTCAATTTTGTAAGCAAAGTTTTTTGACAACAATTTTTATCAAAAAATTTCAAGTTTCAATAAAAATCATTATTTAGAAACTAAGAAACGTAAAATAAAGAATGCTGACGAAACAAAAACACAATTCTTTTTTGTCGCCATTTTTAGTGCTACAAAAATTCGTCTTTGGGATTTGCCAAAAACAAAACAAGATGCAATTGTATTTTTTTAGGAGGGAAGTATTTTACCGAAAAAACGAAAATGTACCAATTCCCACAACATAAAACTTAATCTTGGTAAGCGTACGTTTTGGAAATGTTATTTCATTTGGAATCTTATTTATCAAAGTTCATATGGCGATATGATTGTTTTGAATGTATGCTAAACTCTATATCGGCTCATTTTCCACCGAAATCCGATTGACTATTTTGATTTTAAATAAAGTGTTTTATTTTATGAATTGTCGCAAAAATTTTAAGTGTAGATTAACGGCACTTAAAAACCGCCAAACCTGTAGCGGCGGTGGCGTTAATACCGAATTTTTATTCCATACTTTTCTGAATCATATTACTTCAAACATTGGAATATACAAGAAGTATACATAAACACATAATGTTATACCATTTAATTTTTCAAAAAAAGTATTTTGAGAACAATTTTTATCAAAAAATTATAAACTAAAAAACGGAAAATAAAGAATTCTTAGGATAAAAAAACGATTTTAAGAATTCTTTACATTGAAATAAAAACTTTCATATTGTTTCTCTTTTTATTATTCTTATAGTTCTTAATCAGACGTAAAAAACCATTCTGTAGAGAACCATCATCAAATGAAAAAAAATATTTACAGGCAAATTTTTTATTGTAAAAATCATTGCACTTACCTGATTTATAATTCCCGGAGAATTCCAAAATGATAAGTTCCTTGTTTGAAAACTTTATTCTCAAATAATAGATACATAGTTTATCCCTTCATTACTTTTAGATAACATACTACACAGCAAAATTTTATAATTGATATGAATTTGAATATGTAGCTAAAAACAGAATAGCTGAATTCTAGTTGAACTTATTCTTTCAAAACTAAAAAATACTTACCAAGAAAACGATTTAAATTAATTAAGAATCAGCACAAATGGCACTATTTCAAGTAACTTGGATAATTTTTTATTGTTGTTTTCCGAATTATATGGATACAGAAATATATACTATTCTATAACGAAGAAGAATATGTTATAACTATTACAATTCTGTATGTTCTGAATTCATATTTATTCACTGGAATGACGAAAGCAATGTTGACGTCACTTTAATTCGTAATGAATTGAAGACAGAAGAAATGCATTTTACATTAATACACACATCTGTAACAGTATCCGAAATCGGAAGTCACCAGTTGCAAGTTTGTTGATAATAGAAATAAGAAATTATTGAGGAATTTTTCTTCAAATGTTTGGCGTGTTCTGTTCCTGAAAGATTTACTAATGTTCTGGAGATTTTTTTCAAGTTCTTCGGCCTTTTCTTTAGGGAAATTTTGTTTCTTATTTGCTGCTAAAAATGGCATCTGATTCTGTCAATGATTTCGATGGAACTAAATGAAAACGTGATAAATTAATGTCTGATATTCACAGGCTCCCGCTAGACGGCGTACTCGAGCATTGCGATCACGAATTAAAAATGTTTTTTTTGATAATTTAAATAATTTTTCTATGTGCTAATCCATATCGTGCAAATCCGCGGCTAAAATTATTTGCAAAAACAGGCAATTTATGTTTCTCTTTTCTATTTTATATGTTTTCTTAAATAAATATCTATCTTCTAAAACTATTTGTGATCAATTTCTAAAATTATCCAGTATAATATTACCTTGCGCACATCCATTTCGGGCCCATCCTTGGTAACTAACAAATCAAAGCTCAGAATAACAAATCACTTCAGCAGTGCAGTAAGAACGACACTTTAAAACCCTCTTGCTACGCTCAATTTGCGCTTTTGTTTTCATCTTTTGTTTTCCTATTTTGCAATCTGGCAATCTTTCTGCGATTTTGAGTTAAAAAATACATCATTACAATATAAACAATATTAATAAAAATTAAATTGCATACAATTTTTTCAAAGATAACATAAGTGATGTTTGTTATCTTATAACTCTCAGAAGTTTATTGCATGTTTTTTAGCATGTAATTATATATTGTTATGCCAGATAAACTCAAATTTCAATAAGAGCTTGGTAGCACGAGTAGCAAACTAGTATTTTTAAAGTCATTCACGGGTTTAATTTTGTTTATAGTTTTGATTTTAAAACGTGTTTTTATAAAACTAAATAATTTCAAATTAACGGTAATTGACATAAAATATGTTCTGAGAAGCGAAAGTAATGGAGAAATAGTACTGATTCATTTAGAAATAGTACTGATTCATTGACGCCAATGCTGCTTAATTGCTTTTTGTAATATGCCTTACTGGTATTAGGGTAATTATTTCAGTTTTAATAAGTATCAAATATGCTAATACTAGTACAAAGTATTTTATGAGTAAATTTGATGCCTATTAAAAGTGCACAAATACTGTTCATTTTTATTACAGATACTGTGGAAATAGGTTCATTGCGGTCCCTGGATAGTAAATTTACAGGAGAAAATATGAAATATGAAAGTCATTGAAATTATTTTAGGTTTATTAATTGGGTCGGTATTTCTTTTTTAAGTTTCTGCATGATTTTGTAGTGTTGTTTCGTAATGATTTTGATTTATTGATTCTCCCCCCCCCCTCCCGTACAAAGAAATGGTTATTCAGTTAGTATAACATACATATTAGTAACCACTAAAATAGTTTTCTTATTGATTTTGAAAGAAAATTTTGACATTTTAAATGGTTGCTAATCTATCCCAACGTATCTTACATACCACGATATGCCTATAGAGTAAAAAGAGTTTTAGAAATGGCCGAAGATTTACTAAATCAACTGAAGAAAAATTAAAGAGATAGAAATGCAGGGTTTGCTGTGATTTCTTTTATGAAGCAGGAAGTTTGTTTTTAAAGTGTTCTTGATACACTCGAACGAATAGTTCTTGAAAAATTGAATTTTAAAATAGTCGTGTATTTCACCGTGAACCCCTAAAACCATTAAGATTGAGTCTAAGAACGTGAAGATCCGATCATTAGATCAAAAGTTCCGTTTTTTATTCATTATTAGCTTCATTATTAGCTTAGTTGATATGTTAATACAACTAAGAGAAGTTCATAACAAGACTAGATTCAGATCCAAGACTATCAATTCAACAGCTGGATATAAACTTGATTTAAGATTATTAATGGCAACGAGATAAACAAAAATGCCATTCTTTTTATTAAATACTTTAAAATAAGTTACGATTTATAGATACTTTATAATGTGGGGTGCGGTCGGAAGAATGTAGATCATTTAGGGATCAATATGCGAAAAAAATAAAAGGAATCTGCTCAAAGGTATCATGATGAAATTACCAAATTTAACCCATTTTCCAAATTTTTCCACTTATAAAACCATTTTTATTGCTAATTTTACCAAAGAACTTCGGTAAAAATTACCAAACTTTTTCGTTTTTGCATAGAGCCAGAAACACGGTAAATTTTATCACATTCTGGTAGTTTTGACTATACTTATTTTTCTCAGATTATCTGACAAATCTAAATATCGAAGTCAGAGAACTGAAAAAAAAAAAAGATTGACGGTTGACGTTTTCCTCGCTTCTCAAGACCGTTGTTGTTGTTACTAATGCCACTGGCCGATTCCAGAAATCCTGCTTGAAATTAGGCACATTTTTAAGGCAGATAGTCACACGCACGTCAAAGCCCGTTTTACAGAGGCAACCGAATCATACTTTATTCATTTATCCACAAATCTTAGTATCTAACCTGAGCTAGAGAACAATCAATTTAAAATTCTGTACCACCAGAGGTATTCATTTGTTCCGGATACTTAAAGGACTTTGGAACCCAGACAGATTTAACGTGCACCAGTCACCATTTAATACACAGGGATTCTTCGACCAGTGTGATTCGAACTCTCGTTCTCACGAACACAAGAACAACGTTCTTACAACCAGGCTACCCCAGCTCTCTCAAGACTGTATAGCATAATAGTCGCTTTGAACCGTGATGGCTCAGGGGATAGAGAGTCCCCTTGATGCCAGACTTACAGTGGGAGGTTTTTGTGGTTTCCTCTCCATGTAACGCAAATGCGGGTTAGTTCCATCAAAAAGTCATCCACGAAGGCAAATTTCTCCCAATACTTGATCCTGGAGTTCGCTTGTCTTCTGGATCGGATTAAAAATTACAAGTTGAACATTAGTAGTCGTAAACCCAAAATATTGGGTTGGCTGTTCAACGACGATAAAATAGTCGCTTTGACCATACGAATACATTCAATTCTACCCGGGTTTAAATCCCAGTGATGGCTCGTCGATTCGAATTACGCATCCGGTTCGCACCGACCACAGTGCTGACGTGTAACATCCTCAGTGGTAGTCAGATCATGGGTTAGAATCCCCTTGCCATCAGTCTAACCATGGGAGGTTTTCGTGGTTTTCCTCTTCATTTACCAAATACGGGTTAGTTCCATAAATTAACATTTCTTAATTAACACATTTAACATTTTTTATCAAAACAATATCATAAAAATTAAAGTATTAAAATTCCATAATCTTTTCCCTCCAATGGTAAAAAAATATACGATTAGTAATAGAAGTGATATTTAAAAAAAAAACTTACCAATTGTCCATATGGACTAAGCAGATTAAAATCGCTCAAATACTTTAATGGAACCAATGTTATAATTCAGTTTGATTTACGCTGATAAGTCGTCAGTAAATGGAAAACTCCATTTTCACTTTTGTCAAGATATAAAACTAACAACCCTGATTGTTTGCAGAACTCTTAGTTGCCATTTGATTAGCAATTGTTCCCTCTCCCAAACTTTATTATAAAAAACTGACCGTTTTGCAGTAACATATTTAAAATTTGCCTCTCAAACAATTAGATTTATATTTCAGTTTATCATCATCAGTTATTAGATTTATATTCAGTAATGAAGTAAATTTATTTTGAATTAATAGATTCAAAGTTTCTGTAGGCGAAATGTTATTAAACAATAATCAATTTGTCATAATTACATGATAAACATTACAGAATAACAAGAATTACAACACGATCGCTTAGGAAAAGTATAAAAGGAATTTCTCGATTCTCCGCAAAAAAGAAACTGATTTGTTGGAAAAATGAGTTATCTTGTACTATTTTATTTTTTTTAATATTTAATCAGATAAACAATTTGAATCCCTCTGATAACTTTAGATATTGACTCAATGCTTTTACATAAGTTAAAAAATGGATACATTTCAATTTGAAAAATGAGATTTCAAAGCAAATGTACTGAAACTTTTTTTAAATAATTCTGCAAGAATAAGTCTTGAATGATTCACAGATGATTCTTGGGTGATTCACAGAAGCATTAAGCTTATATAATTCTTCAAGAATTTCACTGCTATACTTTCTTAACCATGCAATAAGCAAAATAAACTTTCATTTGCAAAAAAGAAGACTTAACTTGCCCCCAAAATGAAGCTAAATTTCCAAGTTATACTGCTATGTAAAAAATCATAAAATTGTAATATTTCGAAATATATTTCCATTTAAGTTTAGAATCTGTGGCACAATGTCATTTGAAAATAAATAAGGTTGAAATGATATCATTCAAACTCCTCTCTGAGGTTCAGACACATTGATTATTTATCGTCGAAGATATCAGACGTACTGAAGTTAACGTTACACAGCAATAAACTTTCAGTCAAATATTTCAACTCCGCAAACACATGATACTAAATTATACAGACTCATCGACTTTCAAATATAGGAAAGATATTCTTATCTAGGTCATCGCTTTATTCAATCGAATACTTTGGGAGACAGTATAGCTATATTTTGAAATACTTAGATTTGGATGCAAATAATTTAAAGGAACTAGATATCTCAGAACAGATTATCGAGTAAATCAATGCAAAGAACAAACCGTTTTAATAATTAAAAATAATTCTATGCATCTTACATATTTCTTCATGGAGTTTGGCTTCTCTAGTATTTTGGGAAGAGAATTCAGAAAAAGTGCTTAATACCTTAAAGTGTTTATGAACACGAAATAATTAATGAAAAGGAACTTCGAAACTTTTTTTCCTACTACTGTTTTCCATAGACTTATACACTGGTGGACAAAATTAAGAGATGGAAGACATTTTCCCTAATATCTAAGAAAATACTGAATATAAATATATGAAATTTGGTATGAATATAGCTTATTCCATGATAATAAAGTGTGCAAAACAAAAATGAAAGTGCCATTCACTGGCAAGACCTATTGCCAATAAATCCAATGTAGTCTGAACTTAAGGATAAAAGATGAGAATAAAAGTGAGGCTTGTACAGTGTGTGTTGCCTCTAGTATGGTGCATGGTCACCCCTGACAGACAGACAGTATGCACAACGAGTTTGCTTACTGTTAATAAGGGAGTTAGGGAGGACTTGTGGAAGATCCTCCCATTCTTCCACCAGAGCAATTTTTAACTCCAGAATGGTTCTGGGGGGGGGGGTTTGGTCATCGCAAGAGTTCTCCCAAGAGCATCCCAAGCATGTTCAATAGGATTCAGGTCAGGGGATTTGGCTGGCCAATCCATTCGTTGAATATCCTCGCTTTCCCGATACTCATCAACCATGAGAGCCCTATGTGGTCGCGCATTGTCGTCCATAAAAATGAACTCAGGACCAACAGCGCCCCTGAAAAGACGTACATAGGGCTCTATGACCTCCTGCCTGTACCTCTGGGCATTCACGGAACCATTGTCTAACACATGGAGCGGTGAGCGAGAGTATCTTGCATGATCCCTGCCCAAATCAGGAGTCCTCCACCAGCATAATGGTCCCTTTCGATAATGTTGCTGGGATGGTATCGGGTTCCAGGTTCCCTCCATATCAATAACTGTCCAGAATCAGGTTGTAGACTGAATCAGGACTCATCGGTGAAGAGAACATTAGCCCATTGAAGCTGTGTCCAATTCTGATGTTGTCTTAATTTTGTCCACCAGTGTAATATAGATAGACTTCTCAAGATGCATTGCATTCGGAAACCAGCAACCTCATCATGTGACTCGTTCTCCGGTTCGCGATTATCCAATTAAAGCTTTTTCCAATCAAAATGTTTAAGACCTGTTCTCCTGTTAGGCGATTTTTTTTCTAAGAGCCGGTGTGATTCTCGGCTTTGTCGCCGCGTGAAAGAGAAGAAGGAAGAGGTTCTTTCTTTTTGGAAGAAGAACGTTTTGCTTTGTCCTTCTGTTTAAAAGAATTTTTAAAAAAAGAAGAAGAAAAGGACTTGACTTTTGATTTATTATTTTCAGTCGTATGTATGTTCTAAGTTCATCCTTCCAGTTACTACTATTTTTTATTTTTCGCATTCGATGGCACAATAACAGTAACAAGGTTTTATAAATAACTATATAGAACTTAATACTTCTGGATCCACATCTATAAAGTTTATTCAGGGAAAGATATGTGATCAGATGATTCATAAATTAAGTTCCAAAAATTCAAATGTTCCTAAGCGTATTAAATGCTCCTTTATGGTTTTAATTTACTTAGAGTTGTAATTTATTAACTGTTTTGAAAAATCATTATCTGAATTTATATTATCAAATAATTAAGCATATTTCGAGCATACATGTTTGTAAATAACAAATTTCTTGAACATGCAAGACAATTTCGCAATGAGAAAATTGTGGTAGAATTAAAAGATGCGAATTAAAATACAAATATATTTATTTACCCAATAACATGTACTTCAAAGTTAAGTTATTAATTGTTTATTCGTTAGTATATTAAGTTATGAAGTGTTTATTCGAAATTATTAAACTTTGCTTAAAATATTCCAAAATTTTACACAACTTGTTAAATGCTAGTGATAAAAAATACGAATGAAAGCTGAATAATCGATGTTGGAAATATTTATTCCATTTTTGAATTTTAAAGAAAAAAAAGTAATTTTGTCATTAACGGTAGTCAACGTTTGTCATAAGTCTCGCTGCTATGAAGAAAATGTGAAATTCCAGGTGTCTTCTCAAAAAGCATTCTATGACATCGAGAAAATATGTTTTCCTACCTACTATTATTGCCAAATATAGGAATAAGTAGCCAACATTGTTTACCATTCCTCCTTTTCATCACGTGCTGAGTGGCTAAGTCAGACTGATGTTGGTTTCAAAATGAGTGTGATTTTACCATTCCGAGAGCAGTCTATTTATAGTATTAGTCTAGGTTGTTTTCCCTCATAGTCTACTGCTTACTTTTAGAGAAGTTCAGAATTGTTTTTCACCATTCTACATTTTTCATGTCCAATTCATAACTTCAATAATTCTTCACGTATTGGCTTAAGATTTTAAACCATTTACTTTAAATTGCATTTTTTTCTTAACGTTTTTTTATTCCTTTATTTTTTTATTTTACAAATAATTATTTACTTTTTTTTCTTTTAAAAAGAGGATTCTAAACTAATTTAAAGGAAGAAAATCATCAAGGAACACGCAAAGATAAACATAGCTAAGCAAAACTAGAGTCCCTATATCTACTTAAGTTACAGAGTTACAAGAGCAATTTCAAAATCGTCGAATTTCAAAATAGAAGTAGCGAAACTCAGCTTTCTTACAGATTTCGCTTCAGATTCTCTACTTTTACTTGCATTTCTATTTCATTTTATTTTAATTCTATTGCTTATAATTTAAATGCAATTTTATTGTTATTTAAACGATAACGGTATCTAAGACGGTATCTTAAATTATAGAGCAAAAGAAACACAAAGAATTTCTTTTTCTGAACAATAGACTGTTTTTTAAACAAAAATTTAATTTTGATTAAATTTTTTTTTCTTTGGTACTTTTGCAGCCCAATCTAATTTCGAAAGCATTACAGAAATACCGAGTCACTGTACCTTACCTAGTGCAAACTTGAAATAATACTATATCTTAGACTGAAAAACATGTATTTAAAAAAAAACGCCTTAAAGGTTTCGATAAAGTAGTAAAACTTTTGTTGCATATAAGATGTACGCAATATTTACTCAATTTTTAAAAATAATTTTTGCCTTCTTATATAAATAAATAGCATGTGCAAAAAGAGTTCAAGCTCGATATTCTTATTACTTGTCAACTGTTATTTAAATGGAATAAAATTAGTATTTTTTTCAGAATTAGATAAAAAAATTCTTGAGCTTATATAGTTCGTTAATTTTAAAAAATTTCCTTGGAATTTTGCAAAAAACATTTTAAGAAATTATTAAAATGTAATTTTTGTTAATTAAAATCATACAAAACTACGCTAAATGCAGTTGCAAGTAATCAGTTTGATTGATTAACTATCGCATTTTATTTTTCTTTCTCTTTCTTTTTCTCTGTATCTTTTAACAATAGAATGCGTCTATAAAAATGTGTACTTTTTTTATTTCATTTTTGTACAACGATTCCAAAAATATATGTTTAGGATGGTTAATGTGGAACATCCTTTATAATATTAGTTAATAAATCTCGATTATGAGCTTCATAGATTTTTTCCCAATGTTGTCAATTTTCTGTTTGTTTTTAACTGTAATCTCTGTTTAATCCGTACAAAAATTATTCTACTTCCTTTTAAATAACTTCAGATATTTACTAAGAACATAATGTACCTCACAAGATACTTCATAAAAAGATTTTTTATGTTCTTATTTCTAATACAATCATAAAAATTGTCTGAATGAAACTTGGGCATCTTTTATACTCTTTCAATTAATTTGAAAGCCTTTGAAAGATATAAATAAACAAGCAACAATAAAAATTACACTCAAAATCAACTTTTCGGATCAATAATTCTCATACATCTAAAGCTGTTTCAAAGAAACTCCTGAATAGCTCTATTTTAATTGCTTGGAAAAGTTGCTGAACTGAGCTTTTTTCCAGAAAAAGAAAAAAACACATAAAAATAAACATCTTAAAACGGATGTAAACACTAGGACTGGGGTTATTTTATATTTAGTTCCGTTTATTTTATTCCATATGCTTTACATTCTTAATTTGAAACATTGTTTATTGGCTAAAAAGATATAGAGTTGCTTATAAACATAAATGATAAATTGTATAAAGATTATTTAATTTGTAAAAGAGGATTTAGACATTTTAGAATCGACCAAGTTTGAATTATAAGAAGTCAAAAGAAAATGCTGTTCAGTAATTACTTAAAAGGAGTTTTTGAAACATAGTGTATATCATAAAGTTTCAAAAAAATTTAATGAGGCTTATCGAAGTTTCGTTCAAGTTCGATAGTAATTCTCTAATAATAGGCCAAAAGAAAATGCTGTTTGAATCTTTAAAAAAGTTTAAATACTTATAAAATGTTTTTTAGTAATTTTTCTCAAAAAAAGATTTTGAAACATGGTACAAGTCATACAGTATTAAAAAATTTTTAATGATGCATATCGAAGTTTCGTTGAAATTCGTTGTTTAGTAATTATTTAAAAAAAGTTTTTGAAACATGTTGCATGTCATACAGTTTCAAAATTTGTCGATTGTCATTTTTTTATTAAAAAAAAAGAAAATACAGGTTAGAAACTTATTGAAAAGAAAAGATACAACATCCTATTTACACAAATATGCTTCATTCAAAACTTATAAAACTTAAATAAATCGCAAAGAAGTCAAAAATAGCTTAAATTAAATATAATTTTAAAGAATAACTGCCCACTAACCTTAAAGATCTCAGAAACTTAAAAATACGCTCCCAATGCACAAGAAAGTTTTAAAAAATCCCAAAACTTATTTTATTTTCCTCCTAAAATGTAAGGCTGTCAATTTTTATTCAAATTATATAAATTTTTTAACACTTATTATTGTTTGAATTCATTATTGTGTACTATGTTTCAGTTTTGCTTCTAAAATGTTTCATTATTAATGCTGAAGCGTTTAAATGGTTGAAGATTACTTCAATTCAGACAGAAAACTAATACGTTGGAAAGAAATTCTCTACAAAACTGTGTTCCAACTCATAATTTACTGATATTCATGCTCTAGAGCAGGGGTTCTCAATTTCTACTGACTATGGAACGCTAAATGATCGATCTTCTGTTTATGAAACCTCGATTTTTTAAGTTAAGTTCTTTAGCATTTATGAGCACACTAACCAAAGAATGACTACTAATAATTTTGGAAATATTAAATCGTATGAACTAAATTAATTTTTTCATTGTTTCATCAGAAATAGTTTCAAGATAAGGTCTTACGTCAGGTAGTTGAATTCAGTCTAGTCTGGTTCTGAGTTTATTTTTGGTCTATGCATAAACTAAAAAAGAATAAAAAGAGACTGATTTATGGTTTTCATTGAAATGAAAAAGAACTGTTGAAAACATTGAGAATAGTTATCCGAAAAACAAACTTCTTTATTGTTGAATTTGATATTTGCTTTGTATTAAAAAGTTTAATGGAAAATACTAATGCAATTATTCTTATTTTTTTTAAAAAAAAATACTATTTTTTTACTGACATTTTGCTTGAATAATTTACTTAAAATAACCTAAATATAATGATTAAATATAAATATAATTACAGATTTCAACAATCATTGCTTGTTCAGAAAAATATAATTAAAAAATAAATTAAAATAATATAAAATAAATAAATTGAAATAATATAAAATAAATAAATTAAAACAATATGAAATAAATAAATTAAAATATCTTACAAGAAATCTAACTCCCGAAATCCCTGTGACCCTTACACAGAATCCTAGGGTTCCGTGAAACACCTTTTGGGGACCACTGCTGTAGAACACGCTTTTAACGCACACTTTTACTTTTTTTAAAACTTGAAACTTTGTGATACTTTTTTTTAAAAATCTATGTATATTTCTAAAAGATACATTTTGCAGCACAAATTGGGGAGCATGCCCCAAAACCTTAAAAACTACCTACACCGCATTGATTCGACTAGTTATGGAATATGTTTCGTCTATCTGGTCTCATGCCTCGACTTCGGCCCTTAATTAAATTGATAACATACAGGCTAAAGCCTCAGAGATTATAATTGGTGCTGTCTCTTCCACAGACAACATTAAATCACAACAGGAATGTGGTCTGAAATTACTCGATAATAGAAGAAAATGTAGCGTCATCATCTTTACCAACAAGATTAGAAGTCGTGAAGAGGAACATGGTAGCAAACAAACCTTTTTGAAGTGGAACGAAAATACAAGACTCAAGCGATCCTCCACCTTACAATTTGACCTATCGGTCAGGCAGCAAACTAGACTAGAGCATAACACGTATGAAATTCTGCAAGAGTCAACATTGTCTTCGACTATTCCGGAAAACACCAAAATTATAATTCACCTTCTCGAACCGTGTTCCTAAAAAGAAGTAACTTCGGCTATTAAAATAAAAGGAGACAAAACCATTGCCTTGTATTCAAGAGAAAACTTTGTCTTTGCCTTCATCGACGGCTCCTCAGATGAAACTTTTGACAACGGAAGAGCTGGTGTCGACTTTACTTGCCCAAAGAGTGGAAGCACAAAGCAAATTAAGATCAGAGGAGGCAAAATAGCTTCAAACTACACTTGTAAACTCATTGCCATCCAAAAAGCCTTAGATGAGTATATAAATCTTGAAGAAAATGAAAGAGCCAAAGGGTTAAACATCTTCAGCGACTGTAGAGCTGCTCTTCAAGCAATTCAAAGGGGTTCTTCAGGGCTAATTATAAAAAAACACAGTACACTTCGCAAGATTTTAAGAGACAGTGCACCATGCAGTGGATTCCCGTGCATGTTGGCATTACTGAAAACGAGATGGCTGATGCCGAGGCAAAAGAGGCAAGACAATTAAACACCAGCAAAGTTACTCATGTCACTCTCAGTGATATCAATTCAGTGACTAAGGCAAAATTCAATGATAGGACAATCCAAATTCAACACCAAATACCTGAAATCAGTATCAATGGAACTCTCACCAGCACACTAACAAGACTCCGGATAGGACACTTTAGGGGGATGAAGATTCATGGTGACGGAACAAGGACTTACTGCCTCTGCAAAATTTGTCCAGACATAGAACTAACCTCCATACATCTTTTCAACTGTTCCGCCGCTATACTGGTGCAATTGCAGCAAATAAGTGACAATCCGTGGATCGACTTATATGAAGAAAATTGCCTTAAAATTGCAGATGCTGTATATAGGGCCTTTGATCACATTTAAAATTATTTTCTGTCTATGACACGACACCAACCAACCAACGCCTTTTAACTTCAATGAATGCTTTTGATATTTTCAAAGATGAGACTCATTCTGATTACTGTAAAAATATTTCTTCATAAGAGGAATGCTATTTGATGGGTTTCATGGGATTCAAAAATATGTAGATGGAAAAAAAAAATCGATCAAGTTTCAAATCACTTTTGTTTTGTTTCATTCACGCCTGGCAAGTCGTGAGAATTGGTGCCTATTTTCGAGTGCTTGAAACATGTCGACTTTTATTTTCATCAGCATAATTTTGAAGCCAATGAAGTTTCTAATCAAGTAATTTCTTACAGCAGCAGTTTCTTGAGCTTATTTATTTAAAAAAATACTAGTTTTAACATTCGAGTTCAAATATAAAAAATTGTATTGAGTTGTTTTTTGAAACTAACTTATTTCATTCATTAAATTTCGGGTAAATATTAGCGACTTTTATTTCATTTTGTAAATTAATTGCATTTCTAAGCAAATGTAATTATTATTTTACAAAAAAAGAGAAGAAAAAAAACTTTTTAAAATCGAATATTTTTTATATTAGTATTTTATATTCATTTTATTTTTAAACAAAATAATATTTAAAACATTTTTGGAAATTTTCTGTAGAAAAAATCAGCAATTCAACCTGAATATAAATTTACTTTTGAGATAAATAAAAATTTGCAACCAACACTTTGATTTTCTAGATAAATTAAAAGTTTTAAGTGGAGATTTACTAATTTATTCTGTTGACATATAACATAAATTAAATTTTTTTCTGCATAACAACAAGAAATAATCAAGCAACAATCAGATATATGATTAGAACTTAACAAATTTACATGAACTTTCTTAAAAACTAGTTTTTTATTAAAGGCAATCAATTTTTTCCCTCAAATGCAAGAAAAACTTTCTTCAATTAGCAGATTTTCAATTCGAGATATCAATGAAATAAAAATATCAGTTCAAAATAATAAGCGTATTTCTTTTCGTTCTTTACTCTCACCATAAATCATAAAAGTCAATTTAAGGGTCTGATAATTTCGTGTCTTTCCTTTTTAGTGTAAACTCGGTATAAAACAGATATATCACAATTTAAGCGATTGTTTCTAATTAAGGTCACAAAAAGCAGATAACAAAATGTGAGTCTAATTTTCTTTCTAGAAATAAATGATTTTTTAATTAAGAAATGACTAATTATGTAATATTTATGCAGTGTCCTTTATGTATACGGTCTTTATATTCCCATTCCATTAATGTGCTTTATTAATCATAAGAAGTTTTTAAAATAAAGCTTTATGTGAGATAATATCAAGGTACTGAATATTTTTGAGCAATTGTCTATTGTCAATGCTTATAGTAGCAAATAAAAAGTTAGAGGCCTTTTCTTTTCTTGATAATATTTTTGATATCATAATTGTTGTTACACTACTTACAAGAAAAGTTCTCGAATTGTACCTGAAATAAAGTACCTGAGAGTGCCAAAAAGTACTTGTTGTTTTAGATTTTGCATATATATTAATGATAAAATGTATTTTGTCTATTTTGAAGCAAATATCAAGTTACGAATTATTAAAAACTTCATTTACATCTCAAATTCGTTGCCTGAATCTATACAATACGCAGACGAAAACAAGTGTGGGCTGCAAAAGGTCTTTAAGTCTTTTCTCCATAATCAAAAGCTTTTATATTTGCGTCTTATAAAACTAAAAATGAGATTACAAACTCTATTTGTTAGAAAAAGAATTCTAAAGTTATTGAGTAACAACACAACAACAATTTTTTATGTATATATTTCAAGAAACAGATTTATTTATTGAGAACAAGAAATCGTTTGAAAATTATCATCTTTTAAGTGTTTTAAAAATTATTCTTCAATAGCGCATTTAACGAAAAGTGGGATATTTTTCACCCTAACATACTCCCATATGGGGTACACGCTATATTTTTAATAATTATATTTCCAAAACCAAATTAAAGTAGTTAAAAAAAATTTTAGACATCCATTTTCAAAATGATTAACTATATTTAAAAAAATATTCAGTGATGAGCAAAAATAGCATTTTGCAAATTTTCGACTGCTCTCCTAACGCCCTATGACAACAATTAAAGGAAAAAAAGTATGCACAATAATTGGCCCAAGCGCAAGCAAAACTGTATATGATGTATTCTGCTCTCTTTATCTCTGCCCAACGTAGCCAATATTCGTGCAAAAAATATAGCTTCAACTTCATTTCAAGTTTTTACAGTGAAGGCCATGTTTCTTTGAGAAAAATTAGCTGTTGAAATCTTCGTAATTCTGTAACTGTGACTGTGAAACGTATTTAGCACTATTCCTGAGATTTTTCCTTTTCTAATGCTTTACATCATGCAAATGCGATACGTTCTTTTATTGTAGGAGGGGGAGACACATAACTAAACAAATTTCAAATTTTCTAAATTTAGAATGCTAAAAGTAATATATTTCTGAGACAAAGTTCAAATATTACTTTAATTTATAATAAGATTATAAAGCAAAACATGAAACTGATAAATTAAATATTAAACTAAAGAATAAACTAACTAATATAAACTGACAAAATGGTGACTAATTTAAAACTAAGAACATTTGGCGAGAGTGTTTTGATTCGTAATTATAGCTTCAAAATTATAGAACGAGTTGTTCATTTTAACTACTTCTCATTTTCAAAAAGAATATACAGTTTAAGCCTATCTCCTGGCGAAGCCAATCTCGAAAGCCTGTAATCCTCAGTTTCTAATGGATTTGCCAAATAACGCTTTTTATCGCTAGAATTGGCGACTTTTTAAAATAAAAAATAATTTTGAATATACTTAATTAGAATATAAAACTTTTAAATAATCACAAAATATAAACCAATATTCATTATTTCACATTCCAAGTGACAGGAAGCTGCATTTTCTATAGGTTGTTTAACTGTATGGTATATTTATAAATATCTTGAGAACTTTGTCCCAAATGTGATTATTAGAGCGCCCTCTGCTGCATTTTGAGGATTTCTAAGTTTTGACAAATAAATAATGTGAAAAATCGCTTCTCCTAAGAGTCTTTATTTTCTCAGAATTAGCTTTTATGAGCATAAATCACTTTTCCCCCGTGGTCTCAAATTATTCTTCCTACCATAATAACTTAATCATCAAAATGTCGCAATAAGATTCCGAAATTCTTAGAACCTGAAAAGTACTAAAACTGAAATAGCTTGCCATAAATAATAGTTGCAAGAACGAAAATTTTTAGAACGTATACAATACTCAAATATTTCGCCAACCTGTACGATGCATTAACTATAATAATAAAAATCATTAACCATGTATCGTTTGCTACAAGACATTTCTGGAAAAAATAAGTCTCAATACTCAAATTCGCAAAAATAATTATCGAATATTTATGAGAAAAGTATCAAATGCTTCGTAGTTTTCAAATACATAAATAATTTCGCTGTATATTTAATGGATGAAAAAAATAGGAATGTGGACTGGACAAATAAAAGAATCAGAATTATGAAGTAGGGTTAAAAGAAAACTATCTGGAACTAACTCACACAAATAAACTAACTACCCCGATCTGTTTTTCGTATTTTATTTTTATCCATACGCATTTTTAAAAAAAATTTTCTCTTATAAATCTAAAAATTTCTATGTTCTTTTTGACAAGCCATAAGTACTACTATTAGTTATAATTAGTTAATTAGTCATAATTACTTCTAACGTAGTCAATGAGACATAAGTCAGTTAGTCATATTTGCATACGTTAGTCATAATTACTACTATTCTTATCAATAGAGTCTATTTCATTTGTCACCTCTTCCATGAACAAAATTATAAACAATATTTATGTGAATTATTCTATAGTATCTGAATTTTACCTGTCGTTTTATATACAATACCTAGAGGTTAGATTTGTCTCTGGTATTGTTGAGACAATTTATCTTTATATTACATCTTAAAATTGCTATTTCTTTCCTCACTTTAAATACAGTGAGAAGTTAAATTATAGTTAGGATTTGACTCCAACCATGAGATATTTCAAAGTAATAACTTGATACAATATACACTTGCAAATGTTAGAGACAAGACAATTGAACAATTTTCTCGCATTCTACAAAGATTTCTCTAAATTTACCAGAGCTTGCGAATTTATTAAAGCATTCAGTTTGACTAAACAATCGTTTCACTAAGAATTCAAATATGAAACTATAACTAGAATAAACTAAGAACTTTACAGCTCGTGATTACCAGCGATATTATTTTAACTTGATTTGAAACAATACGTATTGCTTTTAAATCTAATACTGCCATTTTGTGTTTGTTCCTTATTAGTAATTTTTTAATAAAATATTACTTAATCAAATATAACACCACATTTATGAAACTGTAAAAGTATGCTTAAACTGATTTAAAATATTTAATCACATTTTACGGTACATTAATCTTGATCAATTTGAGCTTGCGAAAAATAAAATGTTTTTTTTTAAAGCATGCAGTTCAAATATTTTTAACATTAAACTTTTAATAGCAATGATAATTGAAAGTATTCGCGATCGCAACGAACTATAGGGGGCGTTGTTGTATGAGACGCTTACCTGCGATTTCCATATGAACCGTCATTCAGTTACTCTGGAGACGTCGTTAATGTAGCGTGTAGCATTGCAACGTTCCTTCTTTAATGTGGCTTATTAAATTTAAAAAAGAAAAATGCTTGATCTTCTTTCTTGTACAACCGAAAACAAAATGGTATCTCTTTTTATTAGAGAAGGAATATCCAAAACACATCGGAAAAATATTTGTACATTAACAGAAAAAAATATGTATATTCTTATAAGAGTTAAAACCTAATGCCCGAGAAATAGTATTACTAAATTTAATGATATAACATGAAAGGCCCATTTAAACTTTACATTCTATAGTTTTAAGAATCATATTAGTTCAAAAATTAAAATGAACAAAAAGTATACATAAGCCTCATAATTTTATGAAATTTAATTTTGTAAACAACGTTTTTTGACAACAATTTTTATCAAAAAATTTCAAGTTTCAATAAAAATCATTATTTAGAAACTAAGAAACGTAAAATAAAGAATGCTGACGAAACAAAAACAAAAAAAAAACAATTCTTTTTTCTCGCCATTTTTAGTGCTACGAATATTCGTCTTTGGGATTTGCCAAAAACAAAACAAGATGCAATTTTATTTTTTCAGGAGGGAAATATTTTACCGAAAAAACGAAAATGTACCAATTCCCACAACATAAAACTTTATCTTGGCAAACGTACGTTTTGGAAATGTTATTTCATTTGGAATCTTATTCATCAGAGTTCATATAGCGATATGATTGTTTTGAATCTATGCTAAACTCTATATCGGCTCATTTTCCTCCGAAATCCAATTAACTATTTTGATTTTAAATAAAGTGTTTTATTTTATGAACTGTCGCAAAAATTTTAAGTGTAGATTGGCGGCACTTAAAAACCGCCAAATCTGTAGCGGCGGTGGCGTTAATACGTCGTAAGTACCGAATTTTTATTCCATACTTTTCTGAATCATATTATTTCAAACATTGGAATATACAAGAAGTATACATAAACACATAATGTTATACCATTTAATTTTTCAAAAGTATTTTGAGAACAATTTTTATCAAAAAATTATAAACTAAAAAACGGAAAATAAAGAATTCTTATGATAAAAAAAACGATTTTAAGAATTATTAACATTGAAATAAAAACTTTCATATTGTTTCTTTTTTTATTATTCTTATAGTTCTTAATCAGACGTAAAAAACCATTCTGTAGAGAACCATCATCAAATGAAAAAAAAATATTTACAAGCAAATTTTTTATTGTAAAAATCATTGCACTTACCTGATTTATGATTCCCGGAGAATTCCAAAATGATAAGTTCCTTGTTTGAAAACTTTATTCTCAAATAATAGATACATAGTTTATACCTTCATTACTTTTAGATAACATACTACACAGCAAAATTTTATAATTGATATGAATTTGAATATGTAGCTAAAAACAGAATAGCTGAATTCTAGTTGAACTTATTCTTTCAAAATTAAAAAAAACTTACCAAGAAAACGATTTAAATTAATTAAGAATCAGCACAAATGGCACTATTTCAAGTAACTTGGATAATTTTTTATTGTTGTTTTCCAAATTATATGGATACAGAAATATATACTATTCTATAACGAAGAAGAATATGCTATAACTATTACAATTCTGTATGTTCTGAATTCATATTTATTAACTGGAATGACGGCAATGTTGACTTCACTTTAATTCGTAATGAATTGAAGACAGAAGAAATGCATTTTACCTTAATACACACATCTGTAACAGTATCCGAAATCGGAAGTCATCAGTTGCAAGTTTGTTGATAATAGAAATTAAAAATTATTGAGGAATTTTTCTTCAAATGTTTGGCGTGTTCTGTTCCTGAAAGATTTACTAATATTCTGGAGATTTTTTTCAAGTTCTTCGGCCTTTTCCTTAGGGAAATTTTGTTTCTTATTTGCTGCTAAAAAATGGCGTCTGATTCAGTCAATGACTTTGATGGAACTAAATGAAAACGTGATAAATTAATGTCCCATATTTACAGGCTCCCGCTAGACGGCGTACTCGAGCGTTGCGATCGCGAATTGTTAATTTACTATAAAATATGCTTAAATTAATGAAACAGTTCAAAACTGAATTAACTATTTTAAATTTTAATTATTTTATATATTATTTAATCATATAAAAAAGGGAATCGAATGTTAAATACATATTAGCATACATTGCGAAGTACATTGATAAAAAATTTCAAAATGCAATGTTATTTCATGTAATATATAAATTAATATTAAACTGTGCTAATACTTACTCGCTAAAAATAAGTTATATCATTTCTTGAATGACTCAATAAGTTCCGGTGGATACATATTTTAATAAGAAATAAGCAAAAAACAGCTTTAAATTTGTACACTAATTATAATCTATTGATATAAAAAATAGGTCACCTTAGAAAAAAAAAGAATTTCTCTCACATCTGATTGTGATTCAAAAACAAACGATTGTTATAAATATGAAATATTGTTTTAGCAAACGATTTTTAATTCGTTTTCAAAGTGGCATATTTTTTCAATCGTTTTTAAAACAAAACTTTTAAGAATATTAAGAAAGTTTAAAAGTATATGAACAATAATCCAGAGTGATTTTTGTCTTCCAAACCACAAGGTGAGCGTTTTCCTAATATTCTGTAAAATTTAAAAAGGTGCCAAACTCCTATATTTGAACATTATGCTAAGCTACTTTTTGCGGATTCTACATAGTAAGCAAACGTTGCAGTTCGAATTCAGTATCATGTAACATGAGTAAAGGATTTTGCTTATCATAGGGAGCAGTTTTTACACTATTTAAGCTAATTTTCGCGCATTCTTGTTGGAAGGCGTTGTATTCCAAATGAAATCAAAGCAGATTACCCTTTTTATACAATTAGAACTATTGTAATTTAGTTATTGCTTACGTTTTTCAGTGAAATTGCAGTCCAAAAACTTTCTACTGCAAAACTTGTCTGAACTTGCGATGCACCAACTAATTTTAATACTATTTTATATTTACGATATTTGATAAAACTTCATAAGTTTGCATTTTCAATGATCTTAATCAGGTGTTTTCTCTGATCTCTTTTCCTTAAAAGCATCTGCCGGGAAATACAAAACGGCTTTCGATGGCGAAGTACATGCTATTTATATTGCATTGAAACAACTGTTGGCCATCCATTCTAAATTTGGAAAAGTCGTATTGCTGTCAGATTCCCAGGCTGCAATCCAGACGATCGCCTCACAGGGAGACACTTTGTCGGATGAAGTGCTTCAGTGTCGGAGACTTATCAGACTTTTGGCACAAAAAAACAAAAGAGTAGTCATCCAGTGGATTCCCAGCCATTGTAACATCTATGGTAACGAGAAAGCTGACTTTCTTGCTCGCAAAGGAACACAAATCCTTCAACCAAGTTGCTCTGGATTGTCATACCATCCCATAAAACTACATATAAAAAACATAATGAAACTGAATGCCTCTGCTGACCTACGAGAAAGCATAAGGAATAAGAATTGGAGTGAGGCAGACATTAAGGCAGTGCCAGATAAGCCTCGCCGAGATGTATATAGATGGAGCCGAATTTGTATATTTTTGAAACGAATGAAGTTTTTTATCAAGTAATATCATAACGCTACAATTTCTTATTATTTATTATTTATTTAAAACTAAATAATATTTGAAAAACTTAATTTATTACAAAATAATGCTTTAAAAATATGCTGTGAAATAAGCATATTTCACAGTTTTTATTTATTTATTTTCAAGTTTGAATTGTTAATTTAAAATCAAAACTCAATCACTGATTCAAAACAAAAAATACTAAAAGCTACTTTCGAATTTCTCTATCATAATAGTTTTTTTATTACGGAAAGTTTTGTTATACAATTTAGTAAGATGTATTTGGTGCTCAATTAAATAATTTAACTCAATAAAATATATTTAATAGAATATATATATTTTCTTATTTAAATCATTCATTTTCTTAAAGTTATCATTATTTTTTTGCTACAAATGTATAACAAATTTTATTAAATTATCACTTTTCTATTTCATCGGATGGAGAAATTTAAAATAATTCCTCAAGAATTTTTCAGACATTTCATAACTCCATACTGATTAATAAATAATTGAACTTTTTCTAACAAAAGTCTTCATTTTTACTTTATATCCTAAAAAAAAGATGCCAGGTTTGGTTATAACAACAAAAAATGGTGCCATTATTGTAATGTCATTCAAAATTGCTATGAAAGAAGAGAAAAAAGAAAGCCATAATACCTAGGTGACAGTAAATCTTTTTCTCCTTGAAATTGTTTGGAAAAAAATCGTTTTAACTGTAGAAAAAACTCTATTTTTTATTTTTCAGAAGATATTATTCCATTATTTAACTTGCTTTGTGTATGCGGCTTTTGAAATTTTTTGATCCATTCTTCTAAAAATATGTCTTTGAAAATTTGTTATTAGTTAAAGCAAACACTTTTTTTTCTGTTCTTTTGAGAGATAGGTAAATATAATTATCTACTAAAATACTGCTTATGAACTTTACTAAACAAAATACAAACAAAACTAACGAAACACTAACCACTTATGCTTTCAGTTTCCCTTTTATTATTCTGAATCATTTTTTTGCGATACTCTAACACTAAGGAAAAAAGTATAGTCAAAACTGCCAGAGTTTGGTAAAATTTACTGCCTTTCTGATGACTCTATGGGAACACAAAAAGGTTCATTAATTTTTATCGTCGTACTTATATTATGTTACTTAATGGTAATGCTAACTATAAAATACAGTTTTATAATATATAATAAAGTTTGGAGAATGCGGAAAAATTTGGGTAATTTTAGCATGATACTTAAAAGCATGGCATTAAACTCATTTATTCGGCTAAATTTATTTTTACATTTTGTATTTTTTACTAAATGTGACATTAAGAACAAAATTTTTGAAAGTCAGAATTTCCAGTAAACCGTTATTATAATGAGCGAAAAAATTACCAAATGAATGCAGTATATTTTGGTTTTATTAACTAGAATTACGTTTTTTTTACTAGAAATGTTATTAACAACAGTATGATAATTTGACCAGAATATTTTTCTCCATGAAGAGTATTTATAGTCATACATGAAAATATTCAAAAACTATAAACCTCATTATTTGGTCGATATCAGATAAAAAAATAGCCATTTCAGAAGGCTCTGTCATCACATGAAATAACGTTTATTCTTTCTTTAGCGAATAATAGGCCATTTTCATAACTGCTGCGAATTTGTAACAATTATTTTTGAGTATTAGATCCAGTTTAGCCAATCTTTAGCTAGCGACCTCTATGCAGATCCTGAAAGTTGCACAAAACGGCAAAATGAAGAAAATCTGCAGTTTTGTGAAAATTAAGTGTTAGTGGTCTATAATTTTTATATATATATATAATTTAATTTTTATAATTATAATTTTTATTATAATTTTTATAATTTTGATTATAATTTTTGAATGGCGAGATTTCGCACTTTTAGGTTGCATTCCGTACGCTCCCCTCCAGTACGTAAAATTTGAAAAATTGCGGATGCGCATTTCAAGTGCGAGTAAGAAATAAAATGAATTAACATAACTCGAATATTATTTTGCCAAAAAATATAAAATGCTGTGTTCATATTGTTACCAATAATTATTATTTTTGTTCAAATTCGGTCAATTTTACAGTCGGAACAAACTTTATTTACGCACTGCCCAATTAATTATTTTCATCTGGTTCATTTTTCCAGTAATCAAATTCAGGCTGCACTCAGGAATAATGTTCATATGATATCATATTTTAAAATTACATTTGCATCATTCAATATAATTTTCAACAACATTTTCATACAAATAATTAAAAAAATCACGTATTTATCCTGAAGTATTAAAAAATGCATTTGTATTACCTAACGCTATTCTGGCAAGCGCCTAAGTTTGAATTAATCAAAATCTAGATTCAATATTTGCTCACGTACTACCATGAGTCAATCAGGAATATCCCTTCCAACAATAATGGAATACCTGCAAGTGACTTAGTGTGGGTATATCGATCCTGATTGGCTGCAGAAGCGTGGCATTCATTTACGTTTGCAATTTTTCTTTCCAGTCTATTTCTAGTGAGCCAAACCCATCAAGTATCAATTTTCTTTAGTGACACATTCTATGTTCTTTCACAATGATTCTTTCACAAATCCTTCAAATCCTTCATTATATATTTCTTACTCAACACAATGCCATGTAGAAGATAAACAAACTAATTATGCTTGGAAGTTGGCAGGTACGCAAAACAAAAGCATATCACGGTTACAGCAAAATACATAAACAAATGATAAATATAAGTTAAATAAAAGGCGTAGACAAGAAAGAATTTATTTCAGCAAATTCGATGAGCGATACGGCGCTACATTTAATTAACTTCGCGTTAATTAGCATTCTAACTTATGGGGAGAAACTTATCTCAACTTGAACACGCCGTTTTGCTTATAAATAATCAGCTGGAGTTGACGTCATAGGTCACATGTGTGGGTATCCGTGATCTTTTTCTTGAACACCTCATTTTAAATCATTATTCTTGCATCATTATTCATCATTATTCATTTTCATCATTATTCTTGCAAGCACCTCATTTTAAAATTTTTCTTTTATTTTACTCTACTAAACGAAATTGCATTAAAAAAACTGCAAAACATAAAATCGAATTTACAATCGTGGAACATTATCCAAAATATTGTTAGAAAACAGCAGCAAATCAAAAGTAAATTATCATTATTTTAAGAAAGTGGAAGATAACGTACGGAGATACGAAGCTTACCCTTAACAGCGGAAAAAGTCTGAAGTCTCCTCTGATATTTGCAACATCTCATCCAACCCCTGCCTCATAAGAGAAGCGATCGCAAATATAAAACTACGGATCTCCAAACTTGAGGTAGTGTCATCAAAAACCAATGAACAGTTTAGTTTTGATTTGAATAAATTTTCCAATTGGCCGACTGAATTATGTAAGGAACTTAAAGACCAACAAATGCAAATTTTTTTTTAAAAAAATATGCATTTTTTATAATTTTGAAACCAGCAGTATTAACTGGTGAAAAGTAATTAAAATTGATACTGTTACTGTTATATTATTTCAAATCATGCATTTAAATTTACTGTGATAAAAAGGTATTGAAAACAAGAAATAAACATTTACACTGTCACTAGGACCCTAGCACAAACGGTTCTGGAGTTATATGAGAAACACACAAACTCTTCATTTTATTATCATTGGTTAAAATTCATAAAATGTAAAAATATTTTTAGACAAATCTAAACTATTTTTTGAAAATCTGACACTCATACTTTTCATGGGAAACCGCAATTAAAATGCATTAAAATTCGCGGCATTAAAATTTTTTTCAAAAATTGCAAATTATCCTGCAGTTTAAGATAAATAATAAAGATGTAATGAAATCATTCTATACAGATTTAATAAAATATAATAAAAGGTAGAAGCCAAATTAAAAACCTGTCTGGTAACTTTTTAATTATTATTATTATTAGGTTATTGGAATTTGTTTTAGTTAGTTACTACATATAACCTGAAAATATGAAAGATTTATAAAATGTTAACAGATTAGTGCAAAAAAACTTTTGGGTAACCAAACCCGTAGAGCAATTTAGAAACTCAAAAAGTATGACATATTTATTGCAAGGTAAAAGCGATATTAGCTCAAAATAAGATTGCCATAAGGTTTCTTTGATTCCAAAGCCTCCACATACATTTATCTATTAATACTTTACTTTTCTGCAATGGTAGTAAGTATGTAAATTTACCTTACTAAATTTTCAGTATACTTACATTTTTAATAGTCTTCGTTTATAAATACAATTTATTTTCTGAAAACAAATTTCAGTACAAACATAAAAACTACAAAACCAAATGTACCTGCCATCTTTCATTAGTGTATGAACAATCTTAGAACTATAATCAAAATATCTGTCAAACTTAAAAGAGGCTTAAAAGGGATACCTGAAGGCTTAAATGATTTCAAGTTAATGGTATTTAATCTCCCTTATTCTAATAATGTGTTGGTAAAATTTTATCATGATAGTGATTTCTTTTTCTATTTCAGATATTTTGCATAATCCTGTAAGGTTTGCCTGGCAAAGAAGGAAAGAGATGTAGTATTGTTTTTATGAATGAAATTAAAAAATAAGAAATGTAAATAAATAATGTTCTAAATATTTCACTTGATATTAAATGTCTTATTCTTGTATTATTTAAAATGCAAAACAAAACACGCAAAAGGTTATAACAAAATAATAGGGTACATAAAAAGTATGCTCTTAATAAAATATTGTTCTTTTCTTAGTTATTAATAAATTGGAATTTATATAGTGTATATTACAATAAATTTGTCCTAAAATAAATTCTGTAATTTTTAATTAAATTATCTTATACCAATAATGAATGTTTTAAATTTTATAATAATAAATTGAAAGTATGACATTGAAAATCCTCTTATATTTAAGAAATAATTTTACAAAGAAATTGAAATTTTTTTTTTTTTTAAAAGTGATCTTCCTAATATGCAATGCGTAGATGATGATCAAAAGTGATGATCCCTTAATTCAATGTAAATGAATTTTATGACAATAAATTCAGAGACATTGTCTTATAGACAAGTCAGACATTATTATGTATTTTTCAGACAAAATTTAAAAAGAAAAATATAATTGGTTTGATAGATCTAATAGTTTTGATGTTATAAATATTTTATGAGTAAAAGGCAAGTCAAAAGTTGTATATTTCATACATTAAACCCTCATTTCTTCTAAAGAATTATTTCAAAGGACTATTTTATTGGATTAAGCACAAAAAATTAAATTTGAAGTTATTTACTTGTTTAGATAGCAATGTCTTACTTGTTTAGATAGCAATGTCAGTTGCATAAAGTGGTATAAGTCACAAAATTGTATTTTCTATAAATGAAACTTTTATAAATTTAACTATTAACTTAACTATTAAATCAGACAGTTTGGTTTTATTCTCATTCGATTTAGCGTTTACATAGGTAATGATACCTCACTTGTCTAGTTAGCAATGTTAGATTGTAAATATGTATAAATAAACTATACTTATATACATTAAACATAAATAACTTCTATAACATTAGTCACTTGATTCAACGTAAAAAAAAATCGTAAAAATTCTAGATGTTATTTTAAGTCCATTCTCCTTTAACCTCCTTATCCTTTTAGAGATGCAACATAAAATTCTTTAATATCTTAATATCGATATCTTAATATTTGATATCTTAATATCCATGAAAAAAGGGGTGGCAGAGCCTCAGAAGAGGTTGAACTTCTGCCTATTGGTCGGCGGAGAGTATTTTATTTGATCACATTTAAAATTATTTTCTGTCCATGACACCAACCAACCAACCATATCTTAATATCATTTTACATAATGAGTTAGAAATCATAATCCTTTTTATACTATGCTACGTCACTAATGTGGAAATGAAGTGTTCAGGATTTTGATTTGTAGCTGAATAAAGACTTCAAAATGTACAAAATTAGATCAAAATCAATCAATATTCTTCAGCGTCTGTGATTTCATTTTCCTCCCTTTACAAACATCGTTGAGAAACTAAGACATAATAGCATCACATGAAAAAATAAAATATGAGCCAAAAGTTAAGATAAATTACAAAATATGGTAACCCCGTTACGAACAACCGTTCGGGCAATTAAGCAACCCTCTCGACAACTCCGAACGGAGAAATTGCCTTTAGAGTTGCAAATAGAGTGGAGGTTCCGGTTCCGGTTGCTCTTATTTTTCTCTCGTGTGATAGAGCCATTACGTAATGTGGTAGTTAGCAATGCATTATCTCTTTCTGTGATCTCTTACCAAAATATTTTTGCCGATACTTTTTATTAATGAGATATTTACAAGTGACGTAATGTCTCATTCCTGATTGGTTATTGAAACTTGGCATTTGTTTATGTTAGCAACGGTTCTTTTCATTCTATTTCGATTGAACCAAGCCCGTCAAGCATCAATTCTCTTAAGTGACGTATTCTATATTTCTTCATAAAGATTATTTCAAAAGCAATTCGATTCTTTCACTATATATTTCTTACTTAACAAAAAGACAAATACAAAACCATGTATAACATAAACAAACTAATTATGCATTAAAGTTACTAGGTACACAAAGCAAAAATATATTACGGTTTCTATAAAATACATAAACAAATAATAAATCCAAGTTAATTAAAAAGACAGACGAGAATGAATTATATTTAAAAAAAATTCGATATACGATAATGTTTTGTATTTAACTAACTTCACGTTAGTTAACGTTAGTCTGCGGAGAAACTTACCTCGACTCTAACACGCCATCTTGTTTACATGCGATCAGCTGCAGCTAAGGTCATAGGTATCTGGGTATCAGTGATCGTCTTCTTCTCGAGTTGCAAGTACCCAATTTTAAATAAATGCGGAGGGAGTCACACTCTTCAACGAGGTCATTGGGTTAACAAAAATCAGGTAAATTTGGCCAAGAAATGAAAAAATACAGTATTAGAATTATTTTTAATTGTAGCGCTAAAAAAGACAGCTACTTAAAATTTTCTACTCTTTTCAAACCATGCTTTTATATTTGACTGCATAATTAATTATGCTTTCATTTCTTTCGCTTTACTTTTTTGAGAAATTCCATAAAAATTTCTGCACAAGCATAATTACATTCGAAAAATATGACACCCGTTCTTGCTGTTGAATTTAGTTTCAAATGTCTAATGCGCTCAAAAAAATATTAAAAAAAATTTATAAGCCAGACAGACGATATCAAATAAGCAGACCATTAACAACATTATGTAAAGATGTCAAAACTTCGTAAAAGCACAATTTTGTATTGTAACACAATAGAGAGATGGTTACATAGCAATTCAAATGAAACTGATATCAAATTTAACTCGTGGAATGAAAAATTATGCAAAATTTGCTGAGTGCACCAGAGAAAATAAAATAATCACTGTCTTTTATGTAATGATCTTAAAAAGTACGGCTACATATTAGACTTAAAACAGAATACAGAATTTATGATTGGATACCTAAAAGTGACGTCACGAGTGGGTAAATCATGGCATTTGTGCCATGAACAGCCAATCAGGTTGGTACCCACATCTGACCTCTTTTGTAAGTATCTAATTAAGTCTGATCCGAAAATTTATTCAACGTGATAATAAACTATGCCTAATAGCTATAGCATTAGCACGCCATGCATAAACACGTGATTATGCACAATCATGTAATTTCAGTTGCATTCTTCTCCGCGAGCTGCATATACCCAATTGCAGATATTGATGCCATTTTCGTTCTTAATATTTCAGTTATTGGCGGAAATAAATTTTTTTTTGGAGTCTGATGAAAGATATTTAGACATAAAAAGGAAATTTCAAGAAATAGAATCCTAGTTTTTTTTATATGAAGCCTATTTTGAATTTATCTGATAGTGGGCGTAAAACATTACAAAAATTGCTAAGTTGTCCGCCAAATGAGGTCAAATAATCAAACATTATTGACAATATGAAATATTTGAAACAAAAAATACGAAATAACATTTTATCCATTTAATTGCTCAATCATTCGGTCATCATTGTCATTCAACACATATAATTCCTTAGTGGCTCACTCGATGATTACGTAAACAATCATTTTATGATATAATTTGGGGAATTAAATAAAAAACGAGAGGTAGTAAAAATAACGAAACCTCGTTAGTCTTGTTACACATCAAAGAAAGGCTGAAAATATTACATGAGAATCAAGATTTTTGATCATCAAGATTACGTGAAGATTACATGAGAATCAAGAAAAAAATCGTTTCGTATAAAGGTATCATTTGATGAATTAAGTTAAAATGACCGGTCGTCATGGTAACAGAAAATATTAACAGTATTAATAAAAATCAAAAGCTCAATAATTAAATGCAGTTCTTGTCACTTATTTATCAAACTATCATGGGCTTAAAAATCTGCTACAAATTTCGAAAACAATTTCAGACTAGAAAAATAAATATGAACTACAAAAGTTGGAATTTGAAATTTTTATTCTGATTTAAAGAATGAATTTAAATATAATATTAAGACAAAAATCTTAAATGTTCAAAAAAAAAAAAAAAAAAAAAAGAAAAGAAAAGAAAAATTACTAATGCATATTATGACAAAATTAATGACCTCTATCATATTTTCTATAAAACTCGAGAATGCATGATGCATATTTACATCTTTATTCTTTGTTTAATTTTCCGTGAGCAACTTAAAAAAAAAATGGAAATAAATAACTCATTTTAAAGGAAACATTAAACGAAGAATGTAATTTCCTTCCGAGTACATGGTTTTAGTTCGTAAACTGTATAAAAATCTTCGAATTACAACACGTGCAGTCGTTAATATTCTGGAAAGAGATACTCAAAAACATGTTAACGATCTCCTTTTCTTAGTAGTTTGTTTTCGAAGAAGATACGTTTTAGCAAGAAGTAATCTTAGAGCACTTTTATTTATGATTTACTTCAATGTCTTTTACCCTTATTATTTTTAAATATTTGAGGTATTCTCGAGAATTAGAATGCCTTATTTAGTCATAAAAAGAAAATTAACTTTAAGGTGGTAAATTAGATAACCCCTTTTTATTTGCAGTAATAAATTGTATTAAAGTATAACGAGGCATGAATTTTGTTGCTATTTTCATGTTAAGATTTATTTTAAATCCTATGAATTTACACAGAATGAAGCAGTTTATTAGCGAAGAAGTTTGAAAAATAAAATTAAATGAACTTCAGCGAATTTATTTCCTTCCTCAAATTTTTTTTTTCGTTTATCGGATGCGTTTTAATATTTCTTTTTTGTCAAAAATGTTACAGAATACGCTTAACAACTCAATACAGAAGTATCACACTTAATTTAGCAGTATCAAAGTTAAGAGTATTATCGAAGAATGTATTCGGTATAAATCTATATTTAAAAAAAATAAAAATAAAGAAAAAACCTGCAATGCTTTGCCATCTAACCCCCGTGGTAGCTTCTTATTCCTCATTGTTTTTTTGCCTTATAATTCGATAAAAAATATCATTTTATTTATAAAGTACGTAATCATTATAGTTTTATGCAAGCACATTTTGTTACTATGCACATTATAATGAAAAGAATGGACACTAAGATAGAAAAATAATCAACACTAGCATTAAAAAAATAATTGGGTATACAATGACTTAAGTCACACCTCACTTTTCCAGAGATATGCCCAGAAAAAAAAACTCGCTTCTGAAGAAAGTGATTGGTTTTTCTGATAAGAACAAACTTTTAAGTGGGAATTGTTGAAGTTGTACTTTTTCATCGCATAGTCAATTAAACTTCGAAATATTGAACATGCAGCCTAACCTAGAGTAAGCTATGAAGTTTGAATTGCTGAAAAAAAAAATTCAAATTATCAAAATGCGAATAAATTATTGGAAAGAGCTTCCCCATGGCGTAATCCTAAGTTATCCTTTCATAATTTGTTTTCATTTTGACATTTTGAAAATTTCTTTTCAGTATTTGAAACTTCGTGGCTTACTCTAGATTTGTCTAAACTCATTTTATCTATGCTTTAAATTTTAACTTACTTATGGAGGTGAAGGAGAATTTGCGATGATTAGTTATTCCCGTGGTATGACTCACTCAAGATTTGTCTGAATTCATTTTATCCATGCTTTAAATTTTAACTTACTTATGGAGGTAAAGGAGAATTTGCGATGATTAGTTATTCCCGTGGTATGGCTCACTCAAGATTTGTCTGAATTCATTTTATCCATGCTTTAAATTTTAACTTACTTATGGAGGTGAAGGAGAATTTGCGATGATTAGTTATTCCCGTGGCATGGCTCACTCAAGATTTGTCTGAATTCATTTTATCTATGCTTTAAATTTTAATTTACTTATGGAGGTGAAGGAGAATTTGCGATGATTAGTTATTCCCGTGGTATGGCTCACTCAAGATTTGTCTGAATTCATTTTATCTATGCTTTAAATTTTAACTTACTTATGGAGGTGAAGGAGAATTTGCGATGATTAGTTATTCCCGTGGTATGGCTCACTCAAGATTTGTCTGAACTCATTTTATCTATCCTTTAAATTTTAACTTAATTATGGAGGTGAAGGAGAATTTGCGATGATTAGTTATTCCCGTGGTATGGCTCACTCAAGACTTGTCTGAACTCATTTTATCTATGCTTTAAATTTTAACTTACTTATGGAGGTGAAGGAGAATTTGCGATGATTAGTTATTCCCGTGGTATGGTTCACTCAAGATTTGTCTGAACTCATTTTATCTATGCTTTAAATTTTAACTTACTTATGGAGGTGAAGGAGAATTTGCGATGATTAGTTATTCCCGTGGTATGGCTCACTCAAGATTTGTCTGAACTCATTTTATCTATCCTTTAAATTTTAACTTACTTATGGAGGTGAAGGAGAATTTGCGATGATTAGTTATTCCCGTGGTATGGCTCACTCAAGATTTGTCTGAACTCATTTTATCTATGCTTTAAATTTTAACTTACTTATGGAGGTGAATTTGCGATGATTAGTTATTCCCGTGGTATGGTTCACTCAAGATTTGTCTGAACTCATTTTATCTATGCTTTAAATTTTAACTTACTTATGGAGGTGAAGGAGAATTTGCGATGATTAGTTATTCCCGTGGTATGGCTCACTCAAGATTTGTCTGAACTCATTTTATCTATGCTTTAAATTTTAACTTACTTATGGAGGTGAAAGAGAATTTGAGATGATTAGTTATTCCCGTGGTATGGCTCACTCAAGATTTGTCTGAACTCATTTTATCTATGCTTTAAATTTTAACTTACTAATGGAGGTGAAAGAGAATTTGCGATGATGCTGAATACATACTGAGAGACTGAAGCATAAATACATACTTAGATAATATAAAAAACTTCATTTTTTCGAAGAGATTTGAGGGTGGGAAAAAGTCAACATATTTTGAACGCTCAGAAATAGGCAATCTTTTTCATGACTCCCAAGCATGAGTGAAGAAAGCAAGAGAGATCTGAAACAAAAAACGCCTAGTTATCAGAAAAAAAGCATGGAAAATGATTCCTCGGTTGCATCTTGCGAGTTTTGAGAATGAGAGCCTATATTTTAGGGCTCGAATTATGTCGACTTTTTTCATACGTTTATACTTTTGAAGCCGATGAAAGTTTTTTATTATTTAAGTGTATCAAGGGGACATGATGGATAATGCTATGATACAACAGAATGGTCATAAGATTCTCAAATTCGATCAATCAATCCTTTGAGTTAAAAATATACATAGTATTAAATTTTGTCATAGGTAATTACCAGTTCATTAACTTTCTTGAACAGCAAACTTATACACCAGGTGTGCGATTTTAATTTTAATGCACATTTTCTAGCAATTCCGTAGTTCTGAGCAAAACCTAAAAGACTGGAGCACTTCTGGATTGAATAATGCAGCAAATTCGCTTTTGTAAAATATTTTTATTGGAAACTAATGAGCAATTCTGAATTAAACTTATGAAAAAAACAATGGAAACCTCACACAGTTAGCTCGACGTTATAGGCACTTTAACCCGCGATATATCTATACGTATTGCGCTGTTGTTTTTCATTTGTCATTTTGGATTACATTGAGCCAGGACTCGAATCAAGCTAATAGCGACATTCCTGAATAGCGGCATTCCAGCTAGCTTTTGTTTGGAATTGCTCTAATACGACGTGAACTCGTATTAAATAAATCTGGCGCTCTTGACCTGCGCTCTGTATCAGAACCTTGAACCAGTTGAAAGAAAGCAATATATTTCCTGAGCCAAATAAAATTGATTTTTTTGCTACAACCTTAAGTTAATATTTTTTTCGCCATATGCCATAATAAAACTTAAGAGCTATGTAATTCCCTTCGAATAAAATTATAAAAATTCTATAGAATAATAAAGTATAATATATTTTTTTAATTTATTAACCAATGTTATCCAATATAATTGGAATATCAAATTAAATAACTCAACTGATTATTAAATGAAATTAAATATTACATTTCTGCTGCATAATGTTGTGAAATAATGTCCACATCTTCCTTCCAATCTCTATGTGCTCATAAAATATTTTAGAAAGTAATTCTTTCTAACTATGTTACTCAAGTCATTTCCTTTGAAATGTTATTAAGAAGTAACTATAATTATTTGCTTTCAAGACCGCTCTAGCAGCTTAGAAACACAATCTTGATTCGATTGTCAATTTCAATTCCATTAAATGTCCGATTCAATTGCGTTTCGTTGTAGTGTGCCATTTTATAATTAAACTGAATTATTTAAATAGCATGGAAAGCGAATCGTTTTGCGTTTAATTAAAATTAGTACACTGTAATTAAACTCAGGACTATCTATTTAATTTCCTATTTCTAACACCATTATAGAAGATATTTTATGGATTGGACCTATTTTTAATTAAATTTGTAAGACATTTTAAGTCTCCACCTGAAATGAGTTAAAGTTTTAAGGCCTTAAGCGTAAAAACTTAAAGAAATTAAACTTGTAGGTAGAAATGAACAGATTGCTGAATTCTGCTTCAAGAGATTCACTATCATGAAGTTACAATTCGTTAAGAAGTTCAGTTAGTTAAATGGTGCTGCTAATGGTGTAAATTGAATTTACGAAGGAATTTTCGAATTTTCGAATTCAGAGGGCAAAAACAGACGTTGGCTCAAATGATTCTGTTTAAATGGTCTGGCGTGGAACTTGAGTTTGAACACAAACATACGGAGTGCCTTGTATGGATACAGTACCTCCTAACTGAGCTACATAGGACTAATTTATATTTAAATTAAAGCTAAATTAAAATTGAAGTTAAATTAAAATTAAAGTTAAATTAAAATTAAAGTTAAATTAAAATTAAAGTTAAATTAAAATTAAAGTTAAATTAAAATTAAAGTCAAATTAAAATTAAAGTTAAATTAAAAATAATTAACTATATATTAATTTAAATAATTGATAAAATTAACTAAAATAGGAGAAAAATTCCCAGGAAATACAATCGTAGATTGTATTGACTTTATTTTTATATTCAAGTAAAAGTTATATAAAAAAATAAAAGATGTTAAAAAAAAACTAAAATTAAGAAATTAAAAATAATGAAGCCCCCATTTAATAAAAATCTTAAAAGCAAAATGTCTTTGCATGAATACGGAAAAAGCTAATGAAGAAATCAAATCGCAAAGCAAACACACGCGGTCAAATTAAAATTAATCAAAGGAGGGAAGAAGGTCTAGGGCATGCAGCATTGTTTTATACTGCTTTCTTCTTACAGAGACATCTGTAGACAAATTCTAAGAGGAAGAAGAAGAGTAGTTCCTTAAAGTAAAATGACAATTTTAAAGGTGCTCAACAACTATAAGATAACAACTATTTTGTCATTTATCACATTATACACCGAAGAGCCATTACATTATGACCACCCCGCTAATAACATGTAGGACCACCTTTAGCCCTCAAAACTGCTAGCACCCGCCGTGGCATTGATTCCACAAGGTGCTGATAGGTAGTCTGAGGTATCTGGTACCAAGCGCTCACCAACTGGTCCTGAAATTCCCTCACATTGCGAGGGGGTAGCGTGGTAGCACGAATTTGATTTTCCAAGTAGGACCACAAATGCTCTATTGGATTAAAGTCAGGTGAATTTGGGGGCCAAGACATGACTTGAAAGTCACTGGAATGTTCCTCGAATCAATCCATGACGATTCGACCCTTATGACATGGTGCATTATCCTGTTGCTAAACACCATCCACCGCAGGAAAAACTAATGCCATGAATGGGTGAACCCTGGTCTACAACTATGTTCAAGTAACTTACAGACGTCAGGGATTGTACTATGAGGATTATGGGTCCTAATGTGCCCCATGAAAACATTGTTCCTGGGCGAGAAACCTTGAAAACCTGGGTGAGCCCATTGTTATAGATGGAGTGTGGTAATAATGTAATGGCTCTTCGGTGTATGTTAACAAAACAAAATTGATTAAAACTATAAAATTTGTCTTTTCATAAAAACATTACAAAAACGTGTGTTTTGAGGTACCAAGATTTTTTTAAACAATGATAAATCTGCTATGAAATAACTATATTTTAAATTTTATTTAAAATCATCATTTAGGCTCAGAATTAATTCTCGCTCATAGTATAAACAATAACGTCCCTATATACATAAGCATATGATTTACTTAGAATGTGTAATGGATTGACTAAATATGATAATATCACAAACACATGATTTAATGTATCAGGTTCCTTCAATTACAGAATGGTCGCTTTTCCAACTTAGTGTTTGTTGTGTGATTGGTCACAAAATAGTTTAATATTTCTTGCCAATGGCGAGTATGAAATAAACCTCGATTCATAGTATTTGATAAAAGAAATATATATGTATGGATTATGTTAAATATTTGAAATGTTTATTAAAATCTAATATCATTATTAATAATCTCATTAAGAAAAACTATTTAAATTTCCCTTTCATTTTACTATTACACTCAATGGAATGTTGTATTTTATTTTTCGCATTTATTTATATGAATTTTGAACGCTTTTATACCATCATCTTAATAGAGTATTTTTTTATTTATTTAAATCGTTATACGTACGAAGAATGGAATAAATATACTTGTGGTTCAATATTACATTGTAGATTTCTGACTTTTTTTGGATATAAATATTAATTATTTAAATTTTATTATTAATTTTAATTATTTCAATATATGAATTTTCAAATTTTATGGAATTTAAACTGTTTTGCTGTTTAACAAGGAACTTCATAAAATTCAGTCAAAAGTGAGGAATAATCCAGTTTTTTTTTGTTGGAAAATAGGAATCTTATTAACTGAGGTATGATCTAATTGTAAATAATACTTCGTGTGCTTTACAAAAAAGCATTATTTATTAACATCGTTTTCATCATCATACTAATAAATATAAAGTTTTTCAAACAGTTTTTAAATATAAAGTGGTTGCTGAAACTCGGCATTTGTTTACGTTAGCAACTGTTCTTCCCATTCTTTTTCGAGTAAGCAAAGCCCGTTAAGTATCAATAGTCTCAAGTGACACTATATATATATATATATATATATATATATATATATATATATATATATATATTTTAAGTTGTGAAATCAGACGCAAAAATGTACTTTCTCTGAATAAACATAATTTGTTTTTGTCGGATTTAGATTTTTGATTTTTAAAATATAGGGGGTAGCCGCAATTTAGGAAATATGGGCCCAATAGTTTCGTCAGGAGAGCGATCCTAAGTTTGTACCCCTTAATGCTAATTTTACTTCTTACGTCTTTCGCTATGTCTTGAGAATTTTTTAAGTGAATTGAAAACTGTTTCACTCAAATATGAAATTTGTTTGTCCATAGATAATTCCAAATGAAAACTAGCTTTTAGTAAATGCTTAGTTTCTTTTTATTCAATTTAATAATAGTCAAACAATTCCTGAAGTGTAAGGTACACGAATTTTTACATCATTTTAAAGATTGCAATGTTATATGATTGAATATAAAATTTGAGCGGAATCAATCGAAAAGTTCTTGAATGATCGAATTTTAAAGGTAAGATAATTTTAATTGAATGCAAAATTTTTTCAACTCTTTTAAAACGTTCTCGAGGTATAGCAAATTGCGAAAAAATAAATTTAGCATTAAGTGGTTTAAACTTTGGAAGTGGTTTAGTGGTTTAGTATCAGTTTAGTATCAGTTATAAAATGGTTAATTTTCAAAGCAAATTTGGCATAATTTATACTAAATACTTAGATGTTTAATTTTGGTTTATATACAAATGATCTGGTTTAATTTAAATATTTTGTCACACTTCTTTGAGTTTTCTTATGAGTACTTTTTATTAATGCATATTTAATATTAATTCAAATTTATGTATAATATTCAGTATAAAGCAGTATTATTATTTTACTTTCCTTAAAGGTACAATTTGTGTTTTCTGTATTAAAGTTTTAATATCCAAAGTTAAATATAGGTATAAAATTACCTTTTGTAAATTATGCTATGCCTTCTATAATGAAAGAAATCCCTTTTAATCTTTCAAACAGCTTTTATTTAACGTTACAGAATATTTAATACGAATAAATAGCGTCTTATACGACCCAGTTTCAAATTAGTTCTCCCCATGTTCCTGATTACCTAGAAATTATTGTATCGCGAAACAGAAATTCTCATTTTCTCTGTATTTTCTATAAAATAGGATTCGAATAAATTCGTGACATTGTTCTAAATGCCGAATATGTTTACTATGAATCATCCTTAACCACCACATTTCCCACTTTATATTATTTGTAATGTCGTTTTTTTTTGTATTAATGTTTTAAAATATATCTTTTTTTTTAAAAAAAATATTGTGTCATTTGGCCATTTAAAAAGCATAAACTTACTCCCTCCTCAATCCCATCAGAAACAAATCTGATATTTTCTGCTGACATTAGGACATACATATATGCTTCGAACATATATGCTTATCCACTCTTTTTTGCAATGCAAGAACTCCATAGCTTTAAATCCGTATCATAACTTTTTTTGCGCTTAAAATTCATGTATGTGTTCCACTCTCAAACTGTTCATAATTTTTGAATTAATTATAAAAGTATTTCAGTATTTCAGTTAAGGCTTCATTTAACCAAATTACATCCAGAAAATATAACCCAAAAAACCTATACCATTTTTTATTTTAAACTTTAGATCTACCTATAACATTAACCTGTATAACATTAGATCTATCTCCACCATGTCCTATCGAAATTGGGTTATCTGTTCTTCAATTTGACATGGACTTTTAAACCGTATTTTATAAGCTCACATGCTTGAATGTGTTTAGTTTATTTATTGATACATATAGATATACAAGCTTATGCATTAATTACAAAGCTTACAACATGTATGTATAATAAAAAAAATAAATAAGTTGTTCACTCTTTTTTGCAGTGAAAGAAACTCCATAGCCTTAAATCAAATACATAACTTTTTTTTTCTCTCAAAATCTCTCAAACGCTTCCTAATTTTTTAATTAATCCTAAAAATGATTCAATATTTCAGTTTAGGCTTCATTTAACCAAATTGCATCTAGTAAATAACCCAAGTAACCAAGTATAGTAAGTAACCCAAAAAAATCAATACGATTTTTTATTCAAACTTTATATATGTCTTTTTTTAACCAGTTAGGAAAATAAATTATTTTCCCTTCATTCATATAACAAATAATCCCCGATTTCCTTTCCAAAATGTATCACCCAGTAACTATTTTTTTTAAACTGAAGGTGATCGTCAAGCGTTAATTAAGCAGAATAACACAGCATTCTCGAGGGTCATTTATCATCGACTGTTCTAGAATGAATGATGGAATACTTTAAGTTGCTAATTTATTTCCTGTCGCAGACGATAGGAATTTTTTTTTTTTTTAAAATTCTAAATTGCTGAAAAGCTTTAAATACAAAGCCTAGATATCAAATAATGATAAAACTTGCAATGTTTAATCTTTATATTTAAATATTTATTTGCTTTAGTATGAGTTATTAAATATTATTGTTAAATTAATTGAGATGTTTTGTAAAAATTTATTCAAGTATTTGCTTTCAAAGTGCCGAGACAAATTTTTCTATTGAGAGAATTTTAATGTGTGTTTCAAAGAAAATAATACAAAGCAGAATGATAAAATAAAAAAAATATATTTTAAGTTGGAGTAAATTTCATGGGAAACGAGAAGTATTCTTATCCTGTAAAGAAGTGTAAAAATCTGCTAAATTAACTATAGCATACTTAATTTAGGTAATTAGTGAAAATATTAATAATAAAGATTAAGATTTTCAAGTGGGCTTAAAAGTAGAAATAATTTTAATTTCATCACATCTATATTAAAAGGAAGAAACGCATCGTTTCTCGTTTTGTTGTTGTTTCTGATGCCACTTGCCAATATCAGCAAGCCTGCTTGGTGAAACTAAGCGAATTTAAGGCAGAGAGTCCGTTTCTTGCTTTTCAGTGGCGCCACCTATGGCCAATAATACGACTTCAGCCACACACAGACGTCACATCCCGTCGTTTATAGGGTGGACCCATTCATTAATTCATTCGCAATGTTAATTAATCTCTTTATGTTAATTTTACTTTTCATTTTGCATACTGATATTTGAAAAATTAAATATATACGGATAATATATAAAAAAGTAGTTATTTCTACATATAAAATTATTTATTTTTAATAAGTTTGTTAAACTTGCGTTTTTTATCTACTCTCAGTGACTTTAATTATAGGCAATCACTCACAAAATATTATATATCTATTTTATACTTAGATAAGGTTACATTAAAAAATAAATTAATCAAAGCGAAATTAGCAGACTCTTAATTGATTTTTATGATTTATGCCGTTAGAGAGAAAAGAAACCCGCTTATTAATATAAAGTAGTGCTTTCATTTGATTTATATCTCTAATTAAAATGCTGATAATTAAGGGGAGTCTCTTTTTTGTGAAAAATTTTTTTGAGCTCTACAGAAAGTAGGTTTATTAAGAAAGCTTAAAGTAAATTTGTTAAATTCCAATCTTATTTCTAGTTATTGTTTTTTGAGTACACTGCGAAAAATTCTGGATTAAATTACGGTGCAGAGGTTAAATCCGTAAATTACGGTTACATCCATAAAATGAATTTTACCGTAAAATTCATTTTTACCGAGAAAGTTTATACTCTAGTTTTTGCAGCATTATTATTAGGGTGATTCAGTGATTTTACTGCAATTACTCTAAAAATTGGAGTACATCAGGCTTTTCTTTTTATTCTGTAATATGCTCTGGTAAAAATCGATTTTGCAATAAAAAGTACCGGCACTTTTTACCGTATTTTGATACAGATTTTTTTATAGGGTAGCTAAGAATAATTAAATTTATTTTTGATGCCAACAGAGCAATTATGATTCTAATCCACACTTTTAAAATTGAACCGGTTACACAAATAAAAACTCGCCCCCAACATGTTTACCTTACCTCAAAAATTGAATTAATATTCAGATTCATACCTAACACTTTGAATTTTGCTCAAAAAAGAAATTAGTACTCAAATTAACACCTGGCTATTTTATTAACTAAAAAATGAAATTAATATTCAGATTTACACCCAACAATTTTAATTTATATCAAAAACGAAATTAGTATTCAATTTAAACTGATGCAGTGATGCCTAAACTTTCTAGAGATGTTTTTATTTCTTTTTAAATTTCAAAACAAGGGGAACGCTGAAGATTAAAACAAATATAAAACAGTTTGAATTAAACAAGCAATTAAAATTATATTTTTGCTGAAAGTGAGCTCATTTAAAAGGAAAAACAAGTATAAATTATTTTTCTTTTAAAAATTAAGGAATAAAAAGCAGTTAGTTTCCAAAAATAGCTAAATCAAAATATTTCATATTAATTTGCAGTAAACATCAATTCTTTTCTTATGAAAATATTCTTAAAATAGTGAAAAGTCACTGTGTAATATCTCTAAAATATCGAAATCATTCCATGAAGTTCAAATCCATAAAATGTATATTTTTTATAAAATATATATACTTCTCAGATAAATTTTTTTTTTCGTACAATGTCCGGAAAAGTTTCAAGCTGCTTTAGGGACCTTTGCAGTTCAATACTTGTATCGCTTGTAACAATCTCCTCTTTGAAATAAGTTTCAGCAGCGAAAAATTTCTTTTTTTGCAAGAATATCAAATGGAATAAAAATGAAAAGTATGTTGCAAAGTAGAAATATTAGTAAATTATGAGCCTGATTTTGCTAGGCGAGGCTAATTATAGCAAATAGTTTTTCACATAAATCACTTGTAAACTACATACCTTCTAATATACTAGTTTTATCTCTGATAAATAGACGCCAGCCCAATAATGCTTTACTTTAAATCATTTGAAACGTTTTTTCAGTGTTTGGGAAACATTTCAGAGATCTAAATAAAGGACAATTAAATAATTTATATAGTTCACAATAATTAAATTAAATAATATTATATGTAACAAAATTTAGCAGTGATTTTAGAAAAATAGACATATCTAAGTTTTAAAATTTAAGATACCATATGATTTAACAAAAACTAATGCGTGACATTTTTTAATACACTGGACTTAAATTTCTGTTTTACAAATCTTTGCAAGAAATGCAGTCTTGCAAAATCAAAAACATACTTCAAATATGAACGTTTTCCTTAAGAGGGTCAAAATGACCTCTTTTTGCTATTTTGAGTACTTTTGTGATTATTTTCTTTAATAATCACACAAACGTATGAAATTGTGATATAGTATGTTTAGAAACAATTTAGGAAGAGTAAAAAAATATGAGCTGCGAAGGATAGGTGTATCTTCACATAGAATAAAGGAAATGGCGAAAAATGATCAAATCCAACGGTGCTTTTAGTGTTAAATAATTACTGAACAGCGTTTGTTGGTACAATAGCATTTCTTTTCATAACACAAACATGATCGATCTGGAAGTTTTCAGCTGATTATTTACTATTCCAAATTATATTTAAACAATTTATCATTTATGCTTAAGAAGTAAACACTGTAATCTTACTCTTTACACCCATTTCAGAACGTTAAGTTTCGTGCGGTTTTTTCTTCTGAAATTAGTTTGGTTCAACAACTTTTCCAAACAATCAAAAGTGAGCTATTTTAGATTTTCTTTGAAAGAGTGAAAGATGTACGAGAATTATTGATCCGAAAAATTGATTTTGAGCTTAATTTTTGTTGTTTGTTTACTTATATCTCTCAAAGGCTTTTAAATTAATTGAAAGAATATAAAAGATGTCCGAGTTTCACTCAGACAATTTTTATGATGGTAATGGAAATAAGAACATAAAAAAATGTTTTATGAAGCATCTTGTATGATACAATACGTTTCTAGTAGCTATACGAAGTTATTTAGATGAAAGTATAATATATTTTTGTACGGATTACAGTAAAAAAATTGTCTATAATGACAAAAAAATCTATGAAAGTTGTAATTGAGATACATCATCTCTTTTTAAGCGAGATGTTCAGTATTAACAATCCTAAATACATATTTTTGAAACCTTGTCAAATAATGAAATAAAAAAAGTTTTTATATTTGTGGTCACAAATTAGTATTAAAGAGAGAAGGAGACAAATTCGTTGTTGTTGTTGTTGACGTATGCCTGTTTAGGCAGAGGGGTTGAGATTGTTCTTGTCTTCCAGTGGCGCCATCTATGGCCAAGAATTTGTCTTCTGCCACACCATACGTCGCACCCGCTTATAGGGCGGATCCATTCATACATCCATTCATACATCCATTCATTCATCCACAGATCGTAATTTTGACCTGAATCAGAGAACGATCGATCTCCAATCCTGCACCCCCAGAGGTACTGATTTGTTATTGGAACATGGAGGACTTTTGCGACTCGACAGATTTAACGTGCATCAGTCACTTTACTACACGGGCCGGCGGGATTTGAACCCACGAACTCTCGGAAATGGGCCCAGCTCCCTACCGACCAGATATCCCGTTTTAACAAACTCGTTATAGAAATGAAACATGCTGAGGAAAGAGGGACGAAAAACATTGTCATTTGTTTGATTGCCAAAAGATAAGGAGAGGAGTTAAAAGTTGTAGAAATACTACAACGTTTCATTAGGCAATCAAATTTGTTTTGATGTTTTGCATCTTGATTTTAATGTTTTTCGTTTTAACTAGGTGTTCCACAGATTTTGATAGTAAGGACTGTAAAAAGGTAAATGCAAGAAAACTTCAAAAATTAAAGATAGTAGTACATGATTTTGAGATGTTTTAAATCTAAATATTATTCAGAAAGCCTGTTTGTATTGTATTTTATTACTAATTGAGGTTTTAAGACGAATGTAGAGCTTTAAATTCTCAAAACCTCCTTTTGTTCAGATTATTTATTAAGTTAACAGGGCAAAAAATATAAAAAAATCGGGGAAATGTTGAGTTCTTCTTTCAGGAGACAGAAGGTTTAAACTTTATGGAATTTATAACGCTTTTTTCTAAATTACATGTTTTCCAGTCTGCGGGAAAGTGTAATTTTGTTTTAAGTTAGCACGAGGTTCATTAACTTAGTTTTTCATTTTGGCTTCCAAATTTAGATTGGGCAACAAAAGCGACCTGTTTTTTATATTTTTAATCTTGAGTCTCTTTTTAATTCAAATTAAATTTATATTTAAAAAATTGTCAATAGTTTAAGAAAAAATTCTTCCTTTAGTTTTCTTTGTTTTGTAGTTCACGACAGCTATAAATTAAATTTTCATTTTTGAATCTGAAACAAAATAAAATTTTCATTAGAGGTACATTAACTATGTTCATCTGGCTTGATTTTGAACGTAGATTGGATACCAAAAGTATACAACCCAAAAAAGTCTAGTATTTCCCATCTCTTGAGATAGGTAAAATAATCAGATAAACTAATTAAACCACGTTTTACTGTTTATTTGATAACACACATCTCCACTACAACCTAACTCTAATTCCTATTACCTAAAGAAAGGCATAGTTCCAATGTTCATGTAAACTTCTTTTTTTTAGGTTTTGAAACCATGCTAGTTGAAAACGGCTTCAAACCTATAGGAGTAAAAAAATGTTTTTTTTTTTAAATTTTTTTTAACCGTAAACGGTAGATTGGATGGACAGACTACTACCGGCTGTTTTACCATACATTTAGAATGAAAACTCTTATAGTTTAGAAATAAAGGTCAAATTTCTGTTATCAATGGTAAAATGTTTATAGCCAAGATCTTTGAAAAATATTTTAAATAAGTATTTTGTTTCCAAATGCCACATAACGTAGAGTGGAGCAAAAATATAATCGATCAGAGCAATCAATTACTCGAAATAATAATTACACCAATCATAATTTTGATTACAACTGTAATCAAGATTACAATAATCATTTACAGCAATCAATCACTCACAATCATGATTACAAGCACTCATATCTTTATTTTTATTCATTATCCTGAATACAATAATTAGATACAGTAATCAATTACTAGTAATCGTGATTACAAGAAATCAAAATGTAGGATTACATGTTATCATGGTGACATGTAATCTTGATTTAAACTAAAGAACGATTATATACTGCATAAGTGATTACATTATACTATACCGATTGAAAACTATATTCTATAATTATGCATTTTTTACGTATTTACATGTAAGGTGTACGTGAATGGAACAAAAAAGTATGTATCTAATACATATATAGGCTAATAGATAGATAGACTTAGAGGTTGGGCAGCTCTGATGAGCAGGGCACATCGACCAGAGGTCTATTGTACCCAAACCCTAAAATCATGATTAGCATGAAAGCCCTATGGCTGAAATAAAATTCAGCAAGCACCTTACAGGAACATCTTGCAGTTCCCAGGCATTGACAATATGCTGTCCTAAATGCTCAAATCTTTGAGCAGAATAGACCTCACAATCACAGAGTATGTGTCGTGATGTCTCTTCTTCTAGATGACATCCCCGACAAAGAGAATTTGATTCAATTCCCATAATGTTTAGGTGTCTTCTGAGGATACAGTGACCAGTAAGAAGACCAATGATCTTCCTTATACTGTTTCTGTTAAGCTTTAAGAGCTCCTTTTGACGTACACTAGGACAGTCTCGATTCAGCTCCTTAGCTTGTCTTTGACCGTCAGCAGCGCGCCACTGCTCATGGGCGATCTTGCCGTAGAGCTTGAATATGGTTCCCCTAAATGAGGAGGGAGAAATTCCCAGCGCAGGTTCAGGGCCCCAGAAAATTGCATTAGAGCCAGCCCGTGCTGCTTCGTCAGCTAGCTCATTTCCACCGATACCCATATGTCCTGGTATATATAGGCTAATACATATGTACAGTGTGTTAAGAAACAAAAACTGATCACTCTGAAGAATTTTTGATCTAATGATCTGATCTTCACTTTCCAGGACACAATCTTAATGGTAAGGGGATTGACCTCAAAAATGCTAATTAATTGATGCAGACGACATTATAGGTAACGAAATCAGACGCAAATCAGACGTAATCAGATTCTTAACCCCCAAAATATAGGGAGTGGCCGCAATCTGGGAAATGTAGTCCTCATAGTTTGGTCAGAAGCGCGATCCAAAGTTTCGACCACCTAATGTTAATTTTATTTTTTGTGTATTTTACTATATTTCGAGAACTTTTTAGGCAAATCAAAAACTTTTTACAAACTATTATAAAATTCGTTTATCCAAACATAATTCCACGCAAAAAATAATTTTAGTAGATGTTTACTATTTTTATCATTTTTAAAAAAATAATAGTCGAAAATGTTTTGAATTGAATATATTCAATTTTTTTACATCATTTTCAACTATCTAATTTTACATGGCAAAATACGAAATTTAAGGGAAATCGGTAGAATAGTTTCAGATAAATCGAGTTTTAAATATACGACCGTTTTTAAAATTTTATTTCCAGAAAACTATTGAACCAATTTCACTCAAATTTTGTACTTTGTCATGTAACAATAGATACTTTAAAATGATGTAAAAAGTCCTTTTAATTCAAAATTTTATTGAGTAATTATTAAGTAAAAAAAATAAATAAAAATTTACTCAAATTTTTTTTTGCTGCATGGGATTATCTTTGGATTAACGAATTTTATAATTGGGAACTTGCATTTCAAGAAGAAGAAGATCACGAATACCCACACGTGGTAAAATATTTTAAATTCAATGGTAAAATATTATAAATTATTGAAATGTTATTTCAATTCTATGCACATATGAATCATTCAAGACCAGACTTTTGACCTTATTTTTTAATTATATAATTCTCTCTCGTCTACGTCTTTTACTTACCCTCGATTTATTATTTGTTTGTGTATTTTATTGTAACTGTGATATATTTTTGTTTTGTGTAACTAGCTACTTCGGTGCATAATTTCTTTATGCTCGACATGGCTTCGTGCCTGTCTTTGTGTTAAGTAAGAAATATATACATTGAAAGAATTGAAACCTTTGTGAAGGACTATAGAATGTGAAACGCAAGAGAACTTGTACTTGATGGGCTTGGCTTACTCGAAATAGAATGGAAAGAACGGTTGCTAACATAAACAAATGCCACGTTTCAACAACCAATCAGAATTGAGATACCCACACTACGTCACTTGCAGGCATCACATTGTGTGCAAAATTTTTTAAATTGGCTTAAAAAGTTCTCGATATATAGTGAAATAAGCAAAAAGCAAAATTAACATCAAGTGGTTAAAACTTGGAACTGCTCTCTTGACCAAACTATGGGGACCATATTTCCCAGATTGCGGCTACCCTTTACATTTTGGGGGTTAGCAATCTGAATCCAACAAAAAAAGGTTTGATTATTCAGAGAAAGTACGTTTTTGTGTCTGATTTCGTAACTGAAAATATCGTCAACACTAAATAATTAGCATATTTGAAGTCACCCTATCGAATCATTAAGACTGTGTTCAAGAACTTAAGGATCCGGATCATTAGATCATGTCCGTTTTTTTTACCCTCTGTACATGCAATTATTTTGAGATTATTAAATTGGTTTGTTCTTCGCATTAATTTACTCGATAATTTGTTCTGTGATATATAGTTCCTTTAAATTATCGCATCTAAATATATATGTTTCAAAATATAGCTACACTGTTAAACAAAATATTAGATGGAATAAAATAATGACATAGATACGAATATCTCTATTGTATAATTTAGTACCATGTATTTGAGGAATTGAAATATTTCACTGAATGATTACTGTTGTGTAACGTTAATTCTGTTCGTCTGATATCTTCAACGATATCAAAGTAATTAATGTGTCTGAGCCTTAGAGAGAAATTTGAACGAAATCATTCCGGCCTTATTAATTCTCAAATGACGTTATACTTATATATTCTGAATTTACATAGAAATACATTTCGAAATATCACAATTTTATGATTTACGTGCCTGGCTTTGTGTTAAGTAAGAAATATGTAGTGAAACAATTGAAATTGAAGTGAAACAATTGATTGTCTAATAATATAGAATGCGTCAAGCGAATTGATACTTTAGCGGCTTGGGTTACTCGAAATAGAAGGGGAATAACAGTTGCTAACATGAACAAATTCCACGTTTCAACAACCAATCAGGATTGAGATACCCACTCTACGTCACTTCAGGGTATCCAATCGTAATTCCTCTTTTCTTTTTTAACAAATGAAAAGTAATGACTATTTTTTGTGAAAAACAACTGTAAACATTATGTTAATATTTAAAATTAAAAGAGGGTTAGTAATTATCAAAATATTAAAGAAATAATTAATGTAAAAGGTAACATTATTTTCATATATTCTTTTCTACCAGACTGCTCTCTGATGGAAAATGTAATAAATTAAGTATATAAACTCTGACTGGAGATATTAGGACACTTTTGATAAATACTTTTGATATTGTTTTTACGCCCATTGGCTGAGCGGTAGTGCTTCGCGCTGTCGTGCCACAGGTCCCTGGTTCGATCCTCGGGCCGGGCAAGGTTGACTCAGCCTTTCATCCCTTCAGTGGGTCGATAAATGAGTACCAAGCATGCTTGGGAACTAAACACTGGGGGTTCCACGTTCGGCTGACCACCTGACCGGAACATCTGCTCTTGCACCCCAGAGCCCATGGTCAAGAAAACTAAGATGGACACAGTAGGCCTTGGCCCTCTATGGGCTATCGCGCCACTGAGCTTAGTTCAGTTTAGATATTATTTTTATTTCATAGTGTTGTCGTCTATTTTGCTCAGTAATTCTTAACGTTGTTGTGAGAAACTGATTGGTGTTAATATAGCTTAGTTTACAAACATTCTGATTCTTTTGCGATATTGACTTTAAGAATTTCATTACTAAAATGCATTAATCTAATTGTTAGAGGGTCAGATTTTGATTATGTTTCCGACAACTATTTTTATTTTGCCCATTTTCTTATAACAAAATTTGGGATAGCAAGCAATAGCTATTCAAATGGCAATCAAGTGCTCTGCAAAACACTAGGGTATTTACTGTTGAATTCCATGCCAACTGAAACCAGTAGTAGAATTCCAAGAGTAACAGAGGGAAAATCACGCAGGTATTTTATCATAAAAATGCATTAAATATATGTGAAAACAAAACATTGTGCAATAATATGCTACTTTAAGGTGCAATGTTTAATTAAATGGCATGATATTTCCCTGTAACTATTTGTCAATCTTGCAAAATGTCCCCTCTGTTACATTGCATTTTTTGAGCTTAATAAAAATGTGTAAGCAATTTAAAAAGTCTTATAATAATTTATTCTACCTTAAAATGTGACAATTAAAAAAAATTGCAAATAATGTTTAGGATGTTCCAAATCACAGAATATAGCGGAAATAACAGTGCATGTCAGAAATGTGGGATTTTTTTTGTCCCCTCTGTTTCGGACGCTTTCAATTACCCGGCAATTAAATTATGAGGCTCTTTTATTATTTTATGCAATTAAATTAAATATTGCACCTTAAACTAGCATATTATTGCACAATCTTTCGTTTTTCCATATATTTAACAAATTTTTTTGGATAAAATATCTGCTTGATTTCCCCTCTGTCACGCTTGGAATTCTACTACTTCTAAATATCGTCAAAAGTGAGTGTCAGTGAAATTAGTTTCATGAGTGAAACTAAATTAAAATTCACAATGCACTTATTGATAATTTTTAACTTGCACAAACAAGTTAAAAATTATCAATAAGTGCTTTATGAATTTTAATATATTTAGCCTATATTGGTAGCTGGCATTTTTTTTATATTATGTCTATTTGTATTGCATATGGACACTATTTTGGAAGGTACTGGAAGGTTTACTTTTAACCACTGGAAAAAATGGTTAGGAATTCTTATACCTTAATTTTCATGCCATTGTATCTTTGGGTAATGTTGCTGCTTTATTCGAGGTTCATTTGCCCGTCTATAACCTGAAGGCAAGAAACATTGTTATTGTGAAATTTCCTAGTAAAAGAATTTAAAGCTTTTCCCTTAAAAATAATAAACAATTTTGACGACTGTGACACGTTACTTTCCTTTGTGAGAACTTAATTTTTCTTGTAAACATTTTTCCATTTTTCTTGTAAATTTCATTTTTCTTGTAAACGCAGTAATTAATGACGTAATTTTTGAAAACCATTTTCCAAGAAAAAGGTATGGCAAATTGGTATTGCAGAATAATATTTATTTCAATACTTATCTACTAAAATTTTATATCGATTATCATTTAAGAAAATGTCAAGTGTAAATATGATTTAAAATAGTAATACATTAAATTTCAGTTATGTTTTGGAAATTTCTACCATTAAATGGATAGAATTTCCAGACTTTCATATCCACCATTTTCGATGTGGTGGGAAAAGTTACCCCAGTTGTTTCAGTGACTTTTCCCACCAATTTTTTGAATTTAGCTAAAAGAGAAAAAAAAGTGATGGATTTTAACACAATAAACTAATTCTATAAGCCTCCCGTTAAGTTTCGAAGTTATTTTTTCACCTGAAAGAAAAGTACAGATATTGACTAGAATCTTAAAAAAATTTAATCTACGTAACTTTAAAGTTTAATTTGTTTAAAGTTTAATTTACGTAATCTAATCTAAATATTTATTTTGTCTAAATTAACCTATTTTTTTCCGTTAGAGTTTTGACCCGTAATGTGTGGTTGAAAATGTTATCTTAAAGACATGATCAAAAAAGTTTTATTTACGTAATTTTAAAGTTCAATTTGGTAAAAGTTTATTTTACGTAATCAAATCTAAATATTTATTTTGTCTAAATTAACCTATCTTTTCCAGTTCACAATATTTTTTTGACCCGACGTGTGTGGTTGATAGCGTTACTTTAAAGACATGGTCCCAAATAATTTCTTTTTCCTTTTCATTTCAATTTAATTCCAGAAATAATGGTAAAAACTTAAAAGATTAAAAAAAAATGATTAAAAGGATGCTAACTATCCATTCCCTATACCTTCTCAATTATGCTTACTTTCACAATATTTTGAAGGGGAGTCTTTTATATAAACTATTAAATAAAAAACACACATTAAATACAACTATTAAATAAATAAAACAACTATAAATAAATAATAAACACATTGTTGCTTAAAAATATCGCAATCGCAAGTTATCTTTTGATTTATAAAACCAGGATTTTCTTTAAAATGTTTAATTTCAAAACGTAACATTTCAAGGATAATATTACTACTTTAACTCACATCGAAATGTCAAACTAAATATATCAACTGATACTATCCAATTATAGAACGCAAATGATGCAATGACGATAAGGCTTAGTTTAGGATATCAATATTTCGAAACTAGCTCATCTGCGTTGTTGAAGTTATACTTCTTATGCGACTTCCAACAAGGTTGCGTTAAACGTTTAACGCTACATTTTTATTAGCCGGGAAATCACGTGGTAGGATCCAGTTTTCTCTCATTCATTTCCATATTGTTTTGGGTTCTCACTAGCATAAAAATAATAAAAAATAATAAATATTGTGTATATATATATGTATATATATATAAAATGTATATATATATGTATATATAAAAATAATAAATAATAAATGTGGAAAAATAATAAATATTGTTTTTCTATAAATATTTTTTTAGTTTGACTTGATACACATATAATTTAATAGGATAGTATTTTTTATTTTCAAATTTAGTGGATAACAATTGTAAAAAATGAATGAAAACAATCCCACGGACAATGAGACGGATTTAAGGTTATGTCAAGGTACGTCTCTTGTGAATATCAATTGATTGTTAGGTTTTCTCTTCTGAAATTACATTATGACGCATTCACATACATTATTAATACAAATACATTTTCCAGGGCGAGACGATGAGGCAACCACAAGCACTTCCAATGATTTAAGAGGGAAAAATGCACAATATTACCGTGATTACAGAGCACGGAAGCAAGCGGAGCAGGAAAAAGAGTCATTAAATAGAACTAGTGATCCTTCTACGACTGCTGATTCTTCTACAATTAACGTCACAGGTTGCGAAGTTTAACCAAAGATTGTATAAGTATAAAGATGGGAAATTCGCGAAAGTCGTAACAAAATTTGGCACAATGCCAGCGCTTCGTGTACGGCGGAGAAGTTTGTCTCCAGGGGCACAGTGCAGCGCATGCGCAATATCATCCTTAGTTTTGGAAGGAGAGTTTGGAGAGAGAAGCAAATGAGAAATCAATCAATGGCGGACGTTAATTTGACAATTATCCCTAACAAGTAAGTGCGCTTTGTATAACCTATCTTCTGTTGATTTTTTTCTCCTTGTTTTCAGTTTTAATAAAGATTCTAATCCTCTTTTTTTCTTTCAATATTTTTCAGTGATTCTTCTGTGCGCAAAGCAAAGAATTATGATAGATGTGCTTACTGGAATGTAAATAGAGCGGGTTATCCAAATTTGAAATTGTTTCGCTTTCCTCAAAATATCGAAATGTAAGTAAATAGTTAAGCATTTTCGAAGATTTCGGTAAATTATTTTTCAATGATTGATTATATTAGCCTATTAGATAAGACTGACTTAGAATTGTAACTAAATGTGTGACTAATTTATAGTGTCTGACTTTAAATTAATTTCATTTGGTTTTTAAATTCTGTATAATTCCATAAGTGCGTTTATCTTTTTCGGTCGGAATTAAATATTTACAAATGAAATTTATGTATATAACTAAGTAAAAATTTAAATGTTTTTCAAGAAATGTGAAAAAGATCTATAAATCTGACATTTTAAATTTTTGAAAGTTCATTACGTATAGAAAATTATTTAAATAGTGTTAAGTGTAAAAAGTGTTACTTTTTATTCATATAATATTTATAGAGTGGTTTATAGTAGATATATATATTTTATTTATCTGTTAGCTCTAAATGTCCAGTAAACAGTACCGTCTTTACTTATAGGCACACAGGGCAATGCCCGAGGACCCCATTTTCTCAGGGGGCCCTAGAGAATCGTACTTTTTTGAAAAATTGCATTAAAAAGAATTTAGGGCTAAAAACATTACCTTATATATTCAAAAAAATTTTTTTTATAGAGTATGCATTTTTTTTCTACAAATGGTGATTGCTTATCAAACACCAATAATTGGAGTAGTTTATCACCAAGAAAACTTAAAAAGTCAACCGAAAACTATTTTTTTTATTTTATTATATGAGGATTACAACAGGTTAGCGTATCAATTTTTTTTAAACTATGCATAGTTTAAAAGTACTTTATTTGAGTTTTTGTGGTAATCAAAATTAGTTAAAATTATTGTATTATACAGTCCCTGGCCAAATTATTAGACGCACTATAAGATTCTATGTAAAATCTTAATTACTCAGGTGATACTACACAGCTTTATTGTATTTACGCTACTGAAACCGGTTTGTACTTGTTTACGTTTGTGTATCAATTGGTTAAATTAGGCGATATGTAATATAAATTCGACAAAATGTAATAAAAATACAGATTATTTATTGTATCAGGTACTATATTATTATATTATAATAATTAGGTCAAATTAATAGACGCACTGTAGTTTTTTAATAATGACATGATTTGCACGAGTTTACATACTATACTTTTATAATTAAACATACGCGTTAATTTCTTAATACAATGTATTTAATTATAAAAGTATTAATATACATGTTAATACTTTCATAATTGAACATACAAATGAATTTTCATTCAGGAGATTTTTCATTCACCTCCTATTTGCATTTATTTTTAACGTATTTCATTTCAATGTTAACCAACTGATACACTAACGTAAAGAAGTGCAAACCGGTTTCAGCCGAGTAAAAACAATAAAGCTGTGTAGTATCACCTGATAATTATAATTTTACATAGAATCTTAAAGTTCGTCTAATAATTTGGCCAGGGACTGTATCTCAGAAATGATTTATTTTTTGTATGTGACGTTTTTTAGTTTGTTTTTAAACATTACGACACATTATAGGTCTAAAATATTTTTGTGCCCAGAGCCCCTGCATGCTATGAAGATGATACTGCCAGTAAAACATAAATTTAATTGATTTTGGTATTTAATCACCCAATGAATTGTTATGTTAATAAATTTCCTTTCTAAATATTTTCCTTAAGCACTGTCTGCTTTTTTAAAACTATTTAATAAAATATTAGTACTTAAGAAAAATAATACATATAATTTATTAATGCCATACATTTCAAGTTCCGTTCTCGAATTAGACAGCATTCTTATGTCATATTAGCACTTTAATCGTACTGTGTGATTTTTTTTTTATAATATTAGGTGCAAGAAATGATTAGAGGCCAGCAAAATTGTATCGTTACGGAATGTTGATACTGACAGACTGACTACACAACAGATGTAGATTGTGTTCAAGACATTCTAAAATTAAAGATTCTGTATCAAAAATAATGCAGACTTGTTCTTAGTGCAGTTCCAATGAACCAATATTGCATCCTTTTAATTTTATGTTATTTTATTTCATAAACTTGCTCAAATATTTATTTATTGTATAAAATGTATACAATTTTATTTGTGTAATTTTTTATTTTATTGAAAAGTATATTCTTAAAATATATAACCAGAAAGAATATTTTTAGATAAGTTTAATAAAGATAAAACAAATTCTGCAACAAGTGTCTTGTTTATTTTTTTAAAACTCTAAGTATATATATAATTGAAAATTTTTATTCATATATAGCACATTTCTTATACATATACACACATGGAAAAATTAACAAAGAGAAAAAGTTTTTTTTTCAAGGGAAAATAAATTTTACTCAATTTTTTAAAGTTTTAATGATTTTTTATTTTTTAATATAAATTACTTTTGTTAAATAAATATTTACTACTTTAAAATAAATTATAATCCTGCTAAATTTGTGAACTGAAAAAAATTTAAAAGCAAAATCGAATTCGATTATAATTAACGGAGAAAATATGAGTGCATTGGGTGAAAATCAAATGATCTGCGTCTGTTCTTCAATCGCTCTTGACGGTGGCTTTCCTGCATTACACCTTCAGCGCCCAAGTTGGGGGAAAGATCCTTACGACTTAACATTGATAGTATAGGAAGTTTCCCTTCTTTACGCGAAGCGTATAAGTTCTTTGGTTTAACTTCTTCCACGCGAAGGGACTCCACGCACTATTTTTTTCTCTTACTCTCTTTGCTGACAAGAGTTAAAGGAAAGTATCAATTATATTGTTTTTAGTTAATCAATTTTGGACCATCATTTGAATTTCTTAAATTTACGTAAAATATATATTAATATTATTGACTTTTATAATATTACTATTTTTTTAATATATTAACATTACTAACTACTAAATTGTTGACTTTTCTAATTTCGTTGGTAATAAAATTTTGACAACTTATTTTAACTTTTTTCACCAATAAAAGAAAGAATTAAAATTTCAAGCTTACCCTTTGCTACTACGACTAATAAAGTTTTCCCCGCAGAAACTGTAAAAGTCTGCAGCTATGACCTTGGTTTTTAATTGTTATATTATGCTTAATCGTACGGCATTAAACATTTCACGTGTATGTAGTGTTCATAATTTGCAATTTAGGCATTTATAAAATTTCATAATCGCAATAGTTAAGAAAATGTATTGAATATTTTTGTGATCTTTTAGAATTTAATAATGCCTTAAAAATTACATATAAGTTTACTTTGTATAAATTTGGCTTACTGTTTAGGATTTTGTCTGAATTTGTAGGATTTTGTTTGAATTGAAAATTGTCTGCAAACTGTCTCCAGTGTAATACTCCACTTATTCTCCGTTGCAAGTTAAAAAAAGACTATTGCGGTATAGGATTTAAGTAATCATCCGCGACTGCAAATAGTTCCGTTTTATTTAGCTATCAAATTATATAATTATGCTTTAAAACAATATAAAAGTTTTTAATAGTTAAACTCGTCGGATAGAAATTGAATTAGTAGTATTTTACGTTACCATGTTACGTTGTTTTAAGAGTTAAGGCCTGGTTTCTTAGGACAGGACGCCGTCAGCTGGAAATCAGCGCTAACCTCTGATTGGTCCATTTGTGAGTTTGATAGTATACGTCATCGAACGCTCATCTGGAACTACAATTGCCGTCCAACTCAACTGCAGTTGGATTACAACGTGACGTTAACGACAGAAGCAATGGCGGACAACATCCAACAGAGCATTGAGATCAGCCAAGCTTCTTCATCAAACATAGCACTCTTCATTTAGCTCAGCTATAATGTGTTTTTTCTTGGACAAAGTCATTATTTGCTCTCTAAAACACTGGTCGGCAATAACAAAATCAACACAAATTCAAAATAAATATTTGTTTACGTTATTAACGCATACGCAATGAGAGATAATGTCTGCGTTGGACCGACTGCTCACGCTGAGCTAACAAAAAAGTATTTTTTGGCGTCAGCTCTACGTCAACTTTCCGCTGACGCCCAGATAAGGCGCTAGTCCTAAGAAACCAGGCTTTTAGTGATGTTGATATTCGTCCGCACTAGGAGCTTGGCATCCATTTATGCAGATGCAAACAGGTTCTCTCCAGAGGGATAATGGTTTTTCTTAACTTTCAACAGATTATAGTTACAACCGCTCGCGTAATTTTTTACTTTCAGATATCTTGTGTCGAAGATTACTCGTATTTATCCTATCAAAATTATTGAAATTTATTACACGTTTGAAACATAGAATTATTTTGTTTGAAGAAGTAGAAGAGTTTCCTTATCAAATTCACATTTACATTCTTAAAAATATGAAAATTTCATTTTCAAAGCATTTTATTCACCAGCTCGATGAGTTATCAAAATTTTAACACGGGAAACGAAATATTGAACTAATAGTCAGTGGGTTTTTTTTATAAAGTTCTTGAGATTTAAAATATAAGTTTAGAATTTTATTTAAGCAAATAAGAATTTAAGACATAAAATTTTGCAATACTAAAATAATTTTTTTTTAAAAAATTCTAAATAGATAAAACTTCTTTGAAAAAAAAAACGCGCTAATTCCCAATGTGTAGTTAATTAGGAAAGAAGCAGAGATTTTTCCACACATAGTAATTTTTCTAATTAGAGAAGCTAAACTTTTATGCTACCAATAATACTTAGCAAGTTCACTTCATTTATTAAGAATTCGTTAAAGTATTTAATTAGACTCGTTTTATTTGTAAATTTGACGCATATCAAATGATAATTTAAGGAGTTCGAATGTTTGAAACTCTTCGAATTTTTGAATCTTTATATTTTAAGATGGAGCAATGAGGTACCTTTCGAGTGGTAGGGAAATTATATAATTTCCCCACGTTACTCCCTTATTCTACGAGGCT